>NC_057812.1:629289752-629299223 GCF_018294505.1 Triticum aestivum | reverse complement strand
TGCCGCCCGCCCGACGTTCTCCGCCGCCGTGCGCCGTCCCCGGTCGCCGGATCCGGCCGGCCAAGCCCCGGCCCTCTTCTTCCTCTCTGGTGACGTGAATAGCTCCGGTCACCGCATTGATGAACTCCGGCGATCTCCTCGTGAAGCGTGCAGATCTCAGATCCAAAAATCCTCTCGGTTGACTTTTATCCCCGAACCCTAATTTTTTATGCCTACTTTGACCTGCCGTAACTTTGCATCCATAGCTCTGATTTGGACATATAGCATATCAAAATGTTCGTCTTGACGAGTACATCATTTCATTCCATTGCATCATTTTCGTTTGAGCTCATCTTGATGCCCAAAATGCTGTAAGGAGGCTTCGTGAGTTAATTGTCAAATCTGCTAGTTCATCTTAGACTTTTGTCATTTTTGCCATGATTATTGTGTGCATGATATGCCTGTGAGTCCTTCATATGTTTTGTTAAGGATTTTGTCTTCTTTCCAGAGGTGCAACCCATGCATTTTTAGGATATGTGTGGTGACTTGTGCAAGCTTGCAAAGAGAGGCACCCGGGAAATCTGTTTTCAGAGACTTAGTTGTTTTCACTAAGTCTGGGATTATTTAGTTCATGATGCCATATGTTCAGCTTGTTTCCTAGTGATCCGTGCCTCTTTTGAGGATGATCAGTAAGGGAGTTTTGTTAATCATGTTATGCTCTATCCATCCATATCTTTGTTTGCAATTATGAAGAACCCTAGCTTGAGTCAATCAAGCTCTACTTTTGCTTCGTTGTGAATCTGGGCAGATCGTCAACTCGTTTGCGATTTTGCCGGCGTTGTTGTAGTTGATCCGTGCGTGCTATGTCATTGTTCCTGCCATGTCTAGCTAGTATTTTGTGCCTTCTTAATGGATGTATGCTTGCCTTGCCATGACTTGCACCGTAGTGAGTGCATCGAGCTTGTTTACATGCCTTCGTGAGTTATATTTCAGCATGTCTCAGTTTTCACTAAGTCTGAAAACTGATTATGTTTTAGCTATGTTCGTATGCTTGTTAGTATATTTTGTGAACCCTTTTGGCCCCAGGTCACTTTGGGTCTTTTGTTAAGCTTGTTGAGTAGCTCCATGCCATGTTCTTACTTGTATTAATCAGGTCTTGTATCATGTTGTTTTGCTGCTCCAAAGAGGGCTTCGTGATCTGAAATTTCAGACAAGTGTTAATTTCACTAAGTCTGGAATCTGTTTTGCATTTGCGTTTTTGCCATGCTTGTTTGAACCTCATAATGGATGAATTGGCCGTGGCTCAGTGCTAGTCTTTTGTTAAGCATCTTGTGTGCATCCCTGCCATGTATTTTGTTGTCATGTTTGGTGGCTGTAGCATGTTCATTGCATTGCATTTAGATGCCTACTTGCTGTAAATTGCAGACCGGTGTCATATCTTAAATCGCTTGCCATTTCCAAACCGTAACTCCGATTCCGGCGTTCTTTATATCGTTTTCAAGCGATTTAATCTCACCTTTCCAGTGACACCCTTGGAATTCCAAGTTGAGGCCAGGTTCATGCTTTTCCCTGTCATATCTTGCATTTTGCATCCCGCATCGCATCCCGCATAGCATATCATCATTTCATCATATTGCTTGGTCTTGCACGTGGTTGATTGTATCCTTGTTGCTTGTTTGTCTTGTTGGGTAGAGCCGGGATACGAGTTTGCTACCGAGGAGCCCGTTGAGTTTGCTTGTGAGGATCCAGTCAACTCTGACAACTGTGCATGCAAGATGATCATACCCTCGAAATCATTACTATCTTTGCTATGCTAGTTTGCTCGCTCTTGCTATGCCAATGCTACGATGCCTACCTTTTGCTTGTCAGCCTCCCAATTGCCATGTCAAACCTCTAACCCACCTTGTCCTAGCAAACCGTTGATTGGCCATGTTACCGCCTTGCTCAGCCTCTCTTATAGCGTTGCTAGTTGCAGGTGAAGATTGGAGGCCGTTCCTTGTTGGAACATCTTTTATTTACTTGTTGGGATATCATTATATTGCTATGTTATCTTAATGCATCTATATACTTGGTAAAGGGTGGAAGGCTCGGCCTCTCACCTAGTGTTTTGTTCCACTCTTGCCGCCCTAGTTTCTGTCATATCGGTGTTATGTTCCCGGATTTTGCGTTCCTTACGCGGTTGGGTTATAACGGGAACCCCTTGATAGTTCGCCTTGATTAAAGCTTTTCCAGCAATGCCCAACATTGGTTTTACCATTCGCCACCTAGCCTTTTCTTTCCCTTGGGTTCTGCAGACTCAAGGGTCATCTTATTTTACCCCCCCGGGCTAGTGCTCCTCTGAGTGTTGGTCCAACCGAGCGATGTCCGGGGCTACCAGGGGCAACTCTGGGCTGGCCTACCCGTCGTCTTGCTCATCTGAGTGTGCCCTGAGAAAGAGATATGTGCAGCTCCTATCGGGATTTGTCGGCACATTCGGGCGGTGTTGCTGGTCTTGTTTTAACCTATCGAAGTGTCTTGAGTTACCGAGATACCGAGTCTGATCGGAACGTCTTGGGAGGAGGTCTATTCCTTCGTTGACTGTGAGAGCTTGTCATGGGCTAAGTTGGGACAACCCTGCAGGGATTGAACTTTCGAAAGCCGTGCCCACGGTTATGGGTAGATGGGAATTTATTAATGTCCGGTTGTAGATAACTTGAACCTTGACTAAATTAAAATGAATCAACCGAGTGTGTTACTGTGATGGCCTCTTCTCGGCGGAGTCCGGGAAGTGGACACGGTGTTGGAGTAATGCTTGCGCAGGTTGTTCCTTTAGATTCTCGCTCGTGCTTTGCCTCCTCTTCTCGCTCTCTTTTGCGAATAAGTTAGCCACCATATATGCTAGTCGCTTGCTGCAGCTCCACTTATATTTGCCTTACCCAATCCTATAAGCTTAAATAGTCTTGATCGCGAGGGTGCGAGATTGCTGAGTCCCTATGGCTCACAGATACTATAACTCCAGATGCAGGTCCAGGTGATTCCGCTCCAGGTGACGAGTACGAGCTCAAGTGGGAGTTCGATGAGGACTCTCAGCGTTATTATGTTTCCTTTCCCGATGATCAGTAGTGGTGCCTAGTTGGGGTTTGATTCGGGGCCATGTCGCATGTTGGGTTTTCTTCTATTTTGGCGCCGTAGTCGGGCCATGAGTGTTTGTATGATGGATGTTATTTATGTACTCCGATGTGACGTGGCGAGTGTAAGCCAACTATGTTCTCCCCTTTATTATTCATGTTACATGGGATGTTGTAATGATTACCTGACTTGCGACATTGCTTTCAATGCGGTTATGTCTCTAAGTCGTGCCTCGACATGTGGGAGCTATAGCCGCATCGAGGGCGTTACAAGTTGGTAATCAGAGCCTTCCCCGACCTTAGGAGCCCCATTGCTTGATCGTTTTTAGCAGTCGAGTTATGTCTAGAAAAATGTTTTGAGTCACCTAGGAATTATATATCAGAGAGCTTAGGAATTCTTTTTACTTCCCAGTCTCCTCATCGCTCTGGTAAGGCATCCTGACGTAGAGTTTTGACTCTTCTCTTCTCAAATTTCACTAAAAATTTTTTTAGGATCACGCGAGTATCTTGGAATCGTTCCGATGGCTTATGATGAGAACATTGACTTGGTGCCTCCTGTCAGGGGTTTAGTGGAAGTGTCTCGGGGAGTTGAGCTCTAAGGTGTTGTCATCATAATTTTATCGTTGCAATTCTGGAATACTTGAGATATTTTCGCCGACATCGAAAATCTCTTTTATGCAGTTCGTTGGTGAGATAACCTCGACGCCACCCAGTACTGGGGCGGGAGTTCGGGAGTATCGCCATAACTTGTATGACGGATGCTTTTCGAAGGTTGAGGTAGATGGTTTCCGAAGTTTTTCTTGGTTATGTGTTGAAGGATGGATACAGCTGGATGTAGGATTTGCTAGTTTGGGTGAGATATTATGCTTCCCCTGTATCCCCAACACCTGATTGCATAACCGGAAAGGTTCGGGAGTTTCATAGGTGGGAATTCTAGTAGCTCTAGTTCTTCTTCCACGGATATTGGTTTGAGATTGGGATTTCTTACCGATTATTCGTTCTTGATCCGTACCTTGTTGATTTATTTCTCTACCTTAATTCTATGTGGCTTCTCAATTTATGGATATGTGACCATTTGAAGAGGAATGCATTCGTTCATTTTGTTCGGATGTGAAGACTATATGTTGCAATTTTCATTCCGTTGGTTTCAGCTTCATTTATCTGTCTATGTGCTAACAGTGGTCAACCTCTTCAGGATGGCTCCTGCTAAGAGCACCAGTCAGAACCAGAATCAAGATCCGCCACCACCTCCACCTCCTCCAGAGGCATGGCAAGCTGTGATGGCCGCAACCAATGCAAACACTTAGCTGATCATGCAAATTCTCCAAGAGCGCAATCAAGGCAGTCAAGGGAATCAAGGCAGCAATCAGAGTCACTTTGCTACACTCAACCAGTTCCTTGCTAACGGGCCAAAGACTTTCAGCAATTGTGTTGAGGCAACCGATGCTGACGATTGGCTTGTGGATCTGTGTAAGCATTTCGAGTGCAGCAACGTCAGGCCTGAGGACTTTGTGAAGTTCGCTTCCTTCCAACTCAAAGATCAAGCTGCAGAATGGTTCCAGCAGTACAAGGATTCCAGAGGTGGACGTGTTATCACTTGGGATGATTTCCGTCGAGATTTCCGAGCTCATCATATTCCGCAGAGCATGGTTGAAAGCAAGCGTGAGGAATTCCGCAATCTGAAGCAAGGCTCTTTGTCTGTCTATGACTACAACAAATTGTTCCAGAAGCTTGCCCGCTTTGCCAAGCAGGACGTGCCTGATGAGAAGAGCATGATATATCAGTTCAGGGGTGGTCTCAGAGAAGAAATTCAGCTCACTCTTGTTCTCTTTGAGCCCTTGAGGTACGATGCGTTCTACAACATGGCACTGAAGCAAGAGGCTGCTCAGTTGAGGTGTGATGCTTCCAGGAAGCGAGTCAGAGATGTTACTCCTTCTTCCTCTACTCAAGTGACCAAGCAGCAGAAGTTTTGGCTTCCTCCTCCTCCGTTCCGTCAGCCGTATCAGCAGAAGAGCAAAGGTGGCAGTGGTTCTTCCCACCCACCCAACCCAGGCTTTCAGAACAAGACTTCGTCTCAAGCTCCAAGATCGAGTGCTCCGTATCACCGTCCGCTTTCAGAGGTCACGTGCAACAAGTGCCAACAGAAGGGTCACTATGCCAACAAGTGTTTCAACCAGAAGCGCCTTCCTCCTCCTCCTCCTGTGAGATCGGCAAGTACAGCTGTGGTCAAGCATAACCCCAAGTCCGCCAAGGTCAACTTGCTGAATGCAGCTCACGCAGAGGAATCACCAGATGTGATCATGGGTAACCTTCCTGTTAATGACATTCCCGCAAGAGTTCTTTTTGACACTGGTGCATCTTTATCATTTTTGTCGAAGCCTTTTGCATCCATGCATGATGTGCATACTATTGATTTGCCTAAGCCGATAGCGGTTTCTTCTCCGGGTTTGTTCATGAACACCAAAATGATGGCTCCGGATGTTACTATCACATTGGGCGACTACAAGTTCCTTTCTTCTCCTATGGTGCTTGGTAACTCGGATATTGATCTTATTCTCGGGATGGACTGGCTTTCTAAGCACAAGGCTCAGCTCGATTGTGCAGCCAGGAAGATTCAATTGACTCATTTGTCTGAGGATGTAATTGTCTTTGCCGCTCGGGATAATACTATCCATCTGTTTTCTCTCAATAAGAAGGGTGAATTGGATGCCATCTCGCAAATTCCAGTCGTTTGCGAATATCAAGACGTCTTTCCAGAAGAGCTCCCAGGAATGCCTCCGCATCGGCCAGTTGAATTCGTTATTGAACTTGAGCCTGGCACGGAACCTGTGTGCAAACGTCCTTACAAGCTCGGACCTGAAGAGTTGAAGGAGCCGAAGAAGCAACTCGATGAGCAAGAAAGAATGGGTCTCATCCGGCCTAGTTCTTCTCCGTGGGGTTGTGGTGTTCTTTTTGTGAAGAAGAAGGATGGAACGGACCGACTTTGTGTTGATTACCGTCCGGTGAACAAGAAGACCATCAAGAACAAATACCCACTTCCCAACATCAATGAGCTATTCGAACAACTCAAAGGTGCTCAAGTATTCTCCAAGCTTGATCTCCGTATGGGTTATCACCAGATTCGCATTCGTGAAGAAGATATTCCCAAGACAGCATTCAGAACAAGCTTTGGTTCATATGAATACATTGTCATGTCTTTTGGCCTCGCCAACGCTCCTCCGACGTTCTCTCGCATGATGAATTTCATCTTCAACGCCTACACCAATGACTTTGTTTTGGTCTATCTCGACGATATTCTGGTTTTCTCGAAGAACAAGGAAGATCATGCCAAGCATTTGCGTTTGGTTCTCGATAAGCTCAGGGAACATCAGTTCTATGCCAAGTTCTCCAAGTGTGAATTTTGGCTTGATGAGGTTCTTTACCTTGGTCATATCATCTCTGCCAAGGGCATTTTTGTGAATCTTGAGAAGGTGTCTGCAATTGTGAATTGGGAACCTCCTCACAACACGAAGCAACTCCGCAGTTTTCTCGGTCTCGCAAGCTATTGCAGAAGATTCGTTGAAAACTTTTCTAAGATCGCGAAGCCTCTCTCTAATCTTCTTCAGAAGCACGTCAAGTACATTTGGTCTCTGGAGTGTGATATTGCTTTCAACACTTTGAAAGAGAAATTGATCACTGCTCCAGTTCTGACTCTGCCTGATGAATCCAAGACATACGAGGTCTTCTGTGATGCCTCTCTCCAAGGTCTTGGCGCAGTTTTGATGCAAGAGAAGAAAGTTGTTGCTTATACATCTCGCTAGTTGAAGCCTAATGAGAAGAACTACCCCACTCATGATCTCGAGTTGGCGGCAGTTGTGCATGCTCTTTTGACTTGGAGACATCTTCTATTGGGAAGAAAAGTGGACATTTTCACTGATCACAAGAGTCTCAAGTACATCTTCACTCAGCCTAATCTCAACCTAAGTCAAACTCGATGGGTCGAAATGATTCAAGAGTATAATCCGAGTATTGAGTATACTCCAGGCAAGGCTAATGTGATTGCTGACGCTTTGAGCAGAAAGGCCTACTGCAACAGTCTGATTCTCAAGCCTTATCAACCCGAGCTTTGTGAAGCTTTCTGCAAGCTTAATCTGCAAGTTGTTCCTCAAGGTTTCCTTGCCAACCTTCAAGTCTCTCCTACCTTAGAAGACCAGATTCGCCAAGCCCAGCTTCTTGATGCTATGGTGAAAAAGGTGAAGATTGGGATTGCCAAGAGTCAGTCCAAGTACAAGTGCTACCGCCTTGATGACAGGGACACTCTCTTCTTCGAGGATCGTATTGTTGTGCCCAAAGGTGAACTTCGTAAAGTGATCATGAACGAGGCTCACAATTCTCTCCTTTCCATCCACCCTGAGAGCACAAAGATGTATCAGGACCTTAAGCAAGCTTATTGGTGGACTCGAATGAAGCGCGAGATCGCTCAATTCGTGAATGAATGTGATGTCTGCAGAAGAGTGAAGGCAGAACACCAAAGGCCAGCTGGTCTCCTCCAACCTCTTGCCATTCCAGAATGGAAGTTTGACCACATTGAGATGGACTTCGTGACTGGGTTTCCAAAGTCCAAGTGTGGCAATGATGCTATATTCGTTGTCATCGACAAGCTCACCAAAGTGGCTCACTTTCTGCCTATCAAAGAGTCGATCACTTCAGCTCAATTGGCAGAACTCTATACCTCTCGTATTGTCTCTCTGCACGGTATTCCTCAAGTGATATCTTCAAACCGTGGCAGCATCTTTACCTCGAAGTTTTGGGATTCTTTTCAGAAGGCCATGGGCACTAACATCCACTTCAGCACAGCTTTCCATCCTCAAACAAGCGGTCAAGTCGAGTGTGTCAACCAGATTCTTGAAGATATGCTCAGGGCTTGTGTGATCTCCTTCGGCATGAAGTGGGAGGATTGTCTTCCTTATGCTGAATTCTCCTATAACAACAGTTTTCAAGCAAGTTCGGGCAAGGCCCCTTTTGAAATTCTGTATGGCAGGAAGTGCCGTACCCCTCTCAACTGGTCTGAAACCGGTGAACGTCAGCTTTTGGGTAATGACTTAATCACAGAAGCAGAAGAAATGTGCAAAGTCATTCGTGATAACCTCAAAGCAGCCCAATCCCGCCAGAAGAGCTACTATGATAGTAAGCACCGTGATTTGGCTTTCGAGATCGGAGATCATGTTTACCTCCGTGTCTCTCCTATGAAAGGTACTTGTCGCTTCGGTATCAAAGGGAAGCTTGCCCCTAGATACGTGGGACCTTTCAAGATTGTCAGCAAAAGAGGCGACCTCGCCTATCAACTCGAGCTTCCTTCAAACTTTATAAATGTTCATGATGTGTTCCATGTCTCTCAGCTTCGAAATTGCTTCAAGACTCCTGATCACACAGTCAACTTCGAGGACATTGAGCTCCAAGAAGATCTCTCTTATCGTGAGCACCCAGTTGCTATTCTTGAAGAGACTGAACGCAAGACTCGCAACAAGTCAATCAAATTTCTCAAAGTCAAGTGGTCACACCATTCCGACCGTGAAGCTACCTGAGAACGCGAGGATCACCTCCGTTCTGAGTACCCGGAGTTCTTTCAGTCCTAGATCTCGGGACGAGATATTTTCGTAGTGGTGGAGTGTTGTAACACCCCGGATGTAACCTTCCCTATTTGTACTCCAACTCTTGCCGTTTCCGGCGTTAAGTTATATTTATTTCTCGGGTTCGGGTCTTTGTCTCCGTGTGTTGTTTTTGTTTTCATGCATCTCATATCATGTCATCATGTGCATTTCATTTGCATTCGTGTTCGTCTCATGCATTCGAGCATTTTCCCCGTTGTCCGTTTTGCATTCCGGCGCTTCGTTCTCCTCCGGTGGTCATTTCTAGCTTTCTTTAGTGAGTGGGGATTAAACATTTCCGGATTGGACCGGGACTTGCCAAGAGGCCTTGGTTTACTACCGGTAGACCGCCTGTCAAGTTTCGTACCATTTGGACTTCGTTTGGTACTCCAACGGTTAACCGAGGGACCGAAAAGGCCTCGTGTGTGTTGCATCCCAACACCCCTCCAATTTGGCCCAAAACCCACCAAACTCTGCTCCATGTCCTAGAGCGTTCGATCACGATCCCGAGGCCGAAAACCGCACCTCATTTGGACTCTCCTAGCTCCCTCTATGCCTATATATAGACCCCCCGTTTTCGGATCTCTCTCCCTCTCGAAACCCTAGTTAAAAAAAAAACAGTTCTCCACCGACGGACACGTCCGCCACCGGCTGGACTTTGTCCGCCTCGCCGCCGCCGTCCACTCGCGCCCCGCCACGCGGCAGAGCACCTCCGCCGCCGCCAGCCGGCCCGGGAGGCCCATTCCGGCCCCCGCGCG
>NC_057812.1:629254330-629289415 GCF_018294505.1 Triticum aestivum | reverse complement strand
GGCGACGCGCGCCCCAATGCCGGCCGCGCCGCTCCTCCCCGTCCTCATCACCGGCGGCTGCCGCCGCCCGCCCGATGTCCTCCGCCGCCGTGCGCCATCCCCGGTCGCCGGATCCGGCCGGCCAAGCCCCGGCCCTCTCCTTCCTCTCCGGCGACGTGAACAGCTCCGGCCACCGCATTGACGAACTTCGGCGATCTCCTCGTGAAGCGTGCAGATCTCAGATCCAAAAATCCTCTCAGTTGACTTTTATCCCCGAACCCTAATTTTTTATGCCTACTTTGACCTGCCGTAACTTTGCATCCGTAGCTCCGATTTGGACATATAGCATATCAAAATGTTCGCCTCGACGAGTACATCATTTCATTCCATTGCACAATTTTCGTTTGAGCTCATCTTGATGCCCAAAATTCTGTTAAAAGGAGGCTTCGTGAGTTAATTGTTAGATCTGCTAGTTCATCTTAGACTTTGGTCATTTTTGCCATGATTATTGTGTGCATGATATGCCTGTGAGTCCTTCATATGTTTTGTTAAGGATTTTGTATTCTTTCCAGAGGTGCAACCCATGCATTTTTAGGATATGTGTGGTGACTTGTGCAAGCTTGCAAAGAGAGGCACCCGGGAAATCTGTTTTCAGAGACTTAGTTGTTTTCACTAAGTCTGGGATTATTTAGTTCATGATGCCATATGTTCAGCTTGTTTCCTAGTGATCCGTGCCTCTTTTGAGGATGATCAGTAAGGGAGTTTTGTTAATCATGTTATGCTCTATCCATCCATGTCTTTGTTTGCAATTATGGAGCACCCTAGCTTGAGTCAATCGAGCGCTACTTTTGCTTCGTTGTGAATCTGGGCAGATCGTCAACTCGTTTGCGATTTTGCCGGCGTTGTTGTAGTTGATCCGTGCATGCTATGTCATTGTTCCTTCCATGTCTAGCTAGTATTTTATGCCTTCTTAATGGATGTATGCTTGCCTTGCCATGACTTGCACCGTAGTGAGTGCATCGAGCTCGTTACATGCCTTCGTGAGTTATATTTCAGCATGTCTCAGTTTTCACTAAGTCTGAAAACTGATTATGTTTTAGCTATGTTCGCATGCTTGTTAGTATATTTTGTGAACCCTTTTGGCCCCAGGTCACTTTGGGTCTTTTGTTAAGCTTGTTGATAACTTGAACCTTGACTAAATTAAAATGAATCAACCGAGTGAGTTACCGTGATGGCCTCTTCTCGGCGGAGTCCGGGAAGTGGACACGGTGTTGGAGTAATGCTTGCGCAGGTTGTTCCTTTAGATTCTCGCTCGTGCTTTGCCTCCTCTTCTCGCTCTCTTTTGCGAATAAGTTAGCCACCATATATGCTAGTCGCTTGCTGCAGCTCCACTTATATTTGCCTTACCCAATCCTATAAGCTTAAATAGTCTTGATCGTGAGGGTGCGAGATTGCTGAGTCCCTGTGGCTCACAGATACTATAACTCCAGATGCAGGTCCAGGTGATTCCGCTCCAGGAGACGAGTACGAGCTCAAGTGGGAGTTCGACGAGGACTCTCAGTGTTATTATGTTTCATTTCCCGATGATCAGTAGTGGTGCCTAGTTGGGGTTTGATTCGGGGCCATGTCGCATGTTGGGTTTTCTTCTATTTTGGCGCCGTAGTCAGGCCATGAGTGTTTGTATGATGGATGTTATTTATGTACTCTGATGTGACGTGGCGAGTGTAAGCCAACTATGTTCTCCCCTTTATTATTCATGTTACATGGGATGTTGTAATGATTACCTGACTTGCGACATTGCTTTCAATGCGGTTATGTCTCTAAGTCGTGCCTCGACACGTGGGAGCTATAGCCGCATCGAGGCCGTTACACTTGGGGTCCTCCCAATTCGGCCTCCCCTTTCGTATTCCTATTCGGAGTTGGAAGGGAAGAGGGGGAAGGGGGAATCCTATTCCCTTTTTCCTTTCCATCTTCCCCTTTCATTCTCCAATTTGGCCAGCCCATATATGGGGGCAGGGTGTGCACCAGCCCCTCTGTGGCTGGTGTGTTTCCCCTCTTGGCCCATTAGGCCCATATAGCTTGCCGGGGGTTGCCCGGAACCCCTTCCGATGACCCGATACGTACCCGGTACCCCCAGAACACTTCCGGTGTCTGAATACTATTGTCCTATATATATATATATATATCAATCTTTACCTCTCCACCATTTTGAGACTCCTCGTCATGTCCGTGATCTCATCCGGGACTCCGAACAACATTTGGTATAATACAAAATCGTCATCGAACGTTAAGCATGCTGACCCTACGGGTTTGAGAACTATGTAGACATGACGGAGACATCTCTCCGGTCAATAACCAATAGCGGAACCTGGATGCTCATATTGGTTCCTACATATTCTACAAAGATCTTTATCGGTCAAACCATAATGACAAACATACATTATCCCTTTGTCATCGGTATGTTACTTCCCTGAGATTCGATCATCGGTATCTTGATACCCAGTTCAATCTCGTTACCGGCAAGTCTCTTTACTCGTTCTGTAAAGCATGATCCCGCAACTAACTCATTAGTCACACTGCTTGCAAGGCTTATCATGATGTACATTACCGAGAGGGCGTAGAGATACCTCTCCGATACTCGGAGTGACAAATCCTAATCTCAATCTATGCTAACCCAACAAACACCTTCAGAAATACGTGCAGAGCATCTTTATAATCACCCAGTTATGTTGTGATTTTTTATAGCACACAAGGTATTCCTCCGGTATCCGAGAGTTGCATAATCTCATAGTCAAAGGAATATGTATATGACATGAAGAAAGCTATACCAATAAAGCTGAACGATCAACATGCTAAGCTAACAGATGGGTCTTGGCCATCACATCATTCTCCTAATGATGTGATCCCATTCATCAAATGACAACTGATAACCCACAAGTATAGGGGATCGCAACAGTTTTCGAGGGTAGAGTATTCAACCCAAATTTATTGATTCGACACAAGGGGAGCCAAAGAATATTCTCAAGTATTAGCAACTGAGTTGTCAATTCAACCACACCTGGAAACTTAATATCTGCAGCAAGGTATTGAGTAGCAAAGTAATATGATAGTAGTGGTAATGATAGCAAAAGTAATATTTTTGGGTTTTGTAGTGATTGTAACAGTAGCAACGGAAAAGTAAATAAGCGAAGAACAATATATGGAAAAGCTCATAGGCATTGGATCAGTGATGGAGAATTATGCCGGATGCGATCGATCATGTAACAGTCATAACATAGGGTGACACAGAACTAGCTTCAGTTCATAAATGTAATGTAGGCATGTATTCCGAATATAGTCATACATGCTTATGGAAAAGGACTTGCATGACATCTTTTGTCCTACCCTCCCGTGGCAGCGGGGTCCTAATGGAAACTAAGGGATATTAAGGCCTCCTTTTAATAGAGTACTGGACCAAAGCATTAACACATAGTGAATACATGAACTCCTCAAACTACAGTCATCACCGGTAAGTATCCCGATTATTGTCACTTCGGGGTTAGAGGATCATAACACATAATAGGTGACTATATACTTGCAAGATAGGATCAAGAACTCTCATATATTGATGAAAACATAATAGGTTCAGATCTGAAATCATGGCACTCGGGCCCTAGTGACAAGCATTAAGCATAGCAAAGTCATAGCAACATCAATCTCAGAACATAGTGGATACTAGGGATCAAACCCTAACAAAACTAACTCGATTACATGATAAATCTCATCCAACCCATCACCGTCCAGCAGGCCTACGATGGAACTACTCACGCACGACGGTGAGCATCATGAAATTGGTGATGGAGGAAGGTTGATGATGACGATCGCGACGGATTCCCCTCTACGGAGCACCGAACAAACTCCAGATCAGCCCTTCCGAGGGAGTTCAGGGCTTGGCGGCGGCTCCGTATTGTAAAACGTGATGAATCCTTCTCTCTGATTTTTTTTCTCCCTAAACACGTATATATGGAGTTGGAGTTGAGGTCGGTGGAGCGTCAGGGCGCCCACGGGGCAGGGGGGCGCGCCCAGGGGGGTAGGTCGCGCCCCCTCCCTCATGGATAGGGTGCGGCCCCCCTGACGTGGATCTTTCTTCCAGTATTTTTTATATATTCGAAAAATAATCTCCGCTGATTTTCAGGT
Organism: Triticum aestivum; assembly: GCF_018294505.1. Classification (NCBI taxonomy): domain Eukaryota; kingdom Viridiplantae; phylum Streptophyta; class Magnoliopsida; order Poales; family Poaceae; genus Triticum; species Triticum aestivum. Next base: position 629,285,260 of record NC_057812.1, on the reverse strand, counting down.
CATTCTGAGAACTTTTTTTTCTGCACAAAAATAACACCATGGCAATTCTGCTGAAAACAGCGTCAGTCCGGGTTAGTTCCATTCAAATCATGCAAGTTAGAGTCCAAAACAAGGGCAAAAGTGTTTGGAAAAGTAGATACGACGGAGACGTATCAACTCCCCCAAGCTTAAACTTTGCTTGTCCTCAAGCAATTCTGTTGATAAACTGAAATGATAAAGAAAAACTTTTACAAACTCTGTTTGCTCTTGTTGTTGTAAATATGTAAAGCCAGCATTCAAGTTTTCAGCAAAGATTATGAACTAACCACATTCACAATAACATTTAGGTCTCATGTTTACTCATATCAATGGCATAATCAACTAGCAAGCAATAATAATAAATGTCGGATGACAACACTTTCTCAAAACAATCATGATATGATATAACAAGATGGTATCTCGCTAGCCCTTTCTGAGACCACAAAACATAAATGCAGAGCACCTTTAAAGATCAAGGACTGACTAGACATTGTAATTCATGGTAAAAGAGATCCAATCAAGTCATACTCAATGTAAACTAACAGTAATGGATGCAAATGACAGCGGTGATCTCCAACTGGTGCTTTTTAATAAGAGGATGATGAATCAACATAAAAGGAAATGGATAAGCCCTTCGCAGAGGGAAGCAGGGATTTGTAGAGGTGCCAGAGCTCGGTTTTGAAATAGATATGAATAATATTTTGAGCGGTATACTTTCATTATCAACATAACAACTGAGAGATCTCAATATCTTCCATGCTACACACATTATAGGCAGTTCCCAAACAGAATGGTAAATTTTATACTCCCGCTCCACCAACAAGCATCAATCCATGGCTTGCTCGAAACAACGAGTGCCTCCAACTAACAAGAGTCCCGAGGGAGTTTTTTTTGCAGTTATTTTGATTTGATTTGCATAAAGCATGGGACTGGGCATCCCGGTAACCAGCCATTTTCTCGTGAGTGAGGAGTGGAGTCCACTCCTCTTGAGAATAACCCGCCTAGCATGGAAGATACAGACATCCCTAGTTTATACATGAGCAATTCGAGCATACAAAACAGAATGTTTATTTGAAGGTTTAGAGTTTGGCACATACAAATTTACTTGGAATGGTAGGTAGATACTGTATATAGGTAGGTATGGTGGACTCATATGGAATAACTTTGGGGTTTATGGAATTGGATGCACAAGCAGTATTCCCGCTTAGTACAAGTGAAGGCTAGAAAAAGACTGGGAAGCGACCAGCTAGAGAGCGACAACAGTCATGAACATGCATTAAAATTAATCAACATTGAATGCAAGAATGAGTAGGATATAATGCACCATGAACATAAATATCGTAGAGGCTATGTTGATTTTGTTTCAACTACATGCGTGAACATGTGCCAAGTCAAGCCACTCGAATTATTCAAAAGAGGATACCACCCTATCATACCACATCACAACCATTTTAATAGCATGTTGGCACACAAGGTAAACCATTATAAGCTCCTAGCTAATTAAGCATGGCATAAGCAACTACAATCTCTAATTGTCATTGCAAACATGTTTATTCATAATAGGCTGAATCAGGAACGATGAACTAATCATATTTACAAAATCGAGAGAGGTCGAGTTCATACCAGCTTTTCTCATCTCAATAAGTTCATCATATAATCATCATTATTGCCTTTCACTTGCACGACTAAATAGTGTGGATAATAATAATAGTGCACGTGCATTGGACTAAGCTAGAATATGCTAGCATTCAATTCAAGAGAGAATACAAGGTAATATGGCCACTCAACATTTCCATTATGGTCTTCTCCTCTCGACCTCCAAAGAACAAGAAAATAAATAAAACTATTTACACGGGAAAGCTCCCAACAAGCAAAAGAAGAATGAGAAATCTTATTGGGTTTTATTTTTAGTTACTACTACAAGCATGGAATGTAATGTCGGTGAGAGATACGTACTCCCCCAAGCTTAGGCTTTTGGCCTAAGTTGGTCTATGGCCACGGCTGGCCTGGCGGATATCCAAAGTTATAGCTGGGGTCGTACTAAGAAGGATCCCCCTGGTGCCACTGGTTGGCGATCTCCTCCAGATCCCACTAGTAAATAGACTGTCGTGAAGGATGAAATTGTGGTTCCGGCTCTGGCTCTGTAGCTGATGTGGGGTTTCGGTAGGCGTGAATGGCCTCCAGCGAAACAAGGTACTTGCCTGCAGATAAGTCAAATAAGGAAGGAGCAGGCAAAGTGATAGTCCCAGGGTGATTTTTATCAAAAATCAGCTTGTATTTAAGCATCTTTTCCTTATTCTTAACGATAAAATCATGTGCTACCATACTCTTATAGTCTAGAAAAATAGGAGGCATCAACTTTTCTTCCTTCTCATAATGTCTAATAGGTATGTTAAAATGTGCAGCGAGGCGCGAGGCGAATATACATCCCAAGATGGGGCCCTTAGTACGGTTAAGATTTAACCGCTTTGCAACAATAGCACCCATACTAAATGTGTCATCACGGAACAAGGCATGGCACAAAATAACAATATCAGGGGCACTAAGGTTTCCACAGTTTCCGCGACCAATTAAGCATCTACTAGCAAATATTGCAAAGTAACGTAAAACAGGAAAATGTATGCTAGTAATTCTTGCACCGAAAACCTTCCTTGCTTCCCCTACAGCAATTGTATCAATAAATCCTTCCACATCGTCACGATGTGGTTCCTCTGCACTGCCCTCAAAAGGGATCAAACAAACCCGACAAAAATCATGAAGTGACATCTCCTTATGCTCATCATATAAATAAAATTCCACCGAAGGTGGTGAGCTCCTAGCATGGAAATGAAAGTTTTGCACAAAGATATTGGTGAGTAAGAGATACTGTTCGCGTTGGTCGTGGAGGAAGGCGGTGAGGCCTGCATTCTCAGCCAACTCATAAAAATCATCATAAATCCTGGCCGCTCTCAAGAAATCATCACAAGGCCATTCACACGGCCGAACCTCCGTGATGCGAGGGAGATTATACTTGGGCTTCTTGTTCTCTTCACTTTGTTTATCCTTCGAGCTTTGGCTCGATGAGCCCCTCAAAAATCTCTTCATCTTTTTATGAAATTTTCTGAAATTTTTAGCAACTCAAAAATAAAAGTGAACCAAACTCAACAACATTGATAGCAACTACTCCTACAAGTGTCTAGAGGCAATATCATTCATTAAAACTACTTTTGACCATATAAATTTGACATGCAAGCTCAAGAATAGGGTCACCTAAGCAGCACAAATTTGCAATGAATAAAGCACTAGAACAAAAACTAATTGGACCATTGGAGGAGTCACATACCAAAGAACAATCCCCCAAAGCAGTTTTGTGAATGGAGCTTTGAGCTAGGAGATCGAAAATGGCAGCAAGATGAGCTAGAACTCGTGCTTGAGCTGGTTGGTGATTTTTTTGGGAGGAAGGAGTGTGTGGTGGCTGGAATAAGTGGAGGGGACCCACGTGGGGTCCACGAGGCAGGGGGGCGCACCCAGGGGGGTCGGGCGCGCCCTCCACCTTCGTGGGCACGTGGCTGCTCCCCCTGCTGTGTTCTTAGTGCCAGACATGCTCAAATATTCTAGAAAAAATCATATTTAAATTTTAGGGCATTTGGAGAACTTTTATTTTCGGGGTATTTTTCATTGAATGGATAATTTAGAAAATTGACAGAAAAATACTATTTTTTCTGTATTTAATATAAATAACAGAAAGTAAAAATAGGGTACAGAGAGTTGTGTTTTCTAACTTCATCCATCTCATGCTCATCAAAAGGGATCCACTAACAAGGTTGATCAAGTCTTGTTAACAAACTCATTCCGGATAACATGGAACCGGAGAAATTTTGAATAACACTAGGTTACCTCAACGGGGATATGCACATTCCCAACAATAAGAATATCATATTTCTTCTTGACAGTAGGAAGAGGAAATTCAAAACCTCCAATAGTAATTGTTGAAATTTTTCCAATAGAATTGATACTGTGGACTTGAGGTTGTTTCCTCGGAAAGTGTACCGTATGCTCATTACCATTAACATGACAAGTGACATTCCCTTTGGTGCAATCAATAACAGCACCTGCAGTATTCAAAAAGGGTCTTCCAAGAATAATAGACATACTGTCGTCCTCGGGAATATCAAGAATAAATCTGTTAAAATAGTAACATTTGCAACCACAACAGGCACATCCTCACAAATACCGACAGGTATAGCAGTTGATTTATCAGCCATTTGCAAAGATATTTCAGTAGGTGTCAACTTATTCAAATCAAGTCTACGATATAAAGAGCGAGGCATAACACTAACACCGGCTCCAAGATCATATAAAGCAGTTTTAACATAGTTTCTTTTAATGGAGCATGGTATAGTTGGTACTCCTGGATCTCCAAGTTTCTTTGGTATTCCACCCTTAAAAATATAATTAGCAAGCATGGTGGAAATTTCAGCTTCCGGTATCTTTCTCCTATTTGTAACAATATCCTTCATATACTTAGCATAAGGGTTCATTTTAAGCATATTGGTCAAACGCATACGCAAAAAGATAGGTCTAATCATTTCAGCAAAGCGCTCAAAATCCCCATCATCCTTTTTCTTGGATGGTTTAGGAGGAAAAGGCATGGGTTTCTGAACCCATGGTTCTCTTTCTTTACCGTGCTTCCTAGCAACAAAGTCTCTCTTATCATAACGTTGATTCTTTGATTGTGGGTTATCAAGATCAACAACAGGTTCAATCTCTACATCATTATCATTACTAGGTTGAGAATCAACATGAACATCATCATTAACATTATCACTAGGTTCATGTTCATTACCAGATTGTGTTTCCACATCGGAGATAGAAATATTATTGGGTTTCTCAGGTGTGTCAATAACAGGTTCACTAGAAGCATGCAAAGTCCTATCATTTTTCTTTTTCTTCCTCTGAGAAGGACTAGGTGTATCAATGTTATTTCTCTGAGAATCCTACTCAATTCTCTTAGGGTGGCCCTCAGGATACAAAGGTTCCTGAGTCACTTTACCTCCTCTAGTTGCAACTCTAACAACAACGTCATTATTTTTACTATTCAATTCATTGAGCAAATCATTCTGAGCTTTAAGTACTTGTTCTACTTGAGTGGTAACCATAGAAGCATGTTTACTAATAAGATTAAGTTCACCTTTAACACTAGCCATATAATCACTCAAGTGTTCAATCATATAAGCATTATGTTTCAATTGTCTACCAACATAAGAATTGAAATCTTCTTGCTTAACCATAAAGTTATCAAATTCATCCAAACATTGGCTAGCAAACTTAGCAGGAGGGATTTCAGCTTTATCATATATATATAGAGAGTTTACCTTTACTACCTATGTCGGGTTATCAAGACCGTGTGTTTCTTCAATAGGTGATGAATTAAGACCATGTATTTCTTCAACAGGAGGTAAAGTCTTAACATCTTCAGCTTTTATACCTTTTTCTTTCATAGATTTCTTTGCCTCTTGCATATCTTCAGGACTGCGAAATAGAATACCCCTTTTCTTCAGAGTTCGCTTAGGAGTTGGTTCAGGAAGTGTCCAATTATTTTCATTAGTCAACATATTATTCAATAGAATTTCAGCTTGATCAACAATTCTTTCCCTAAAAACACAACCAGCACAACTATCCAGGTAATCTCTGGAAGCATCGGTTGGTCCATTATAAAATATTTCAAGTATTTCATTTTTCTTGAGAGGATGAAGGCAAAGCATTAAGTAATTGGAGAAGCCTCCCCAAGCTTGTGGGAGACTCTCTTCTTCAATTTGCATGAAATTATATATTTCCCTTAAAGCATCTTGTTTCTTATGAGCGGGGAAATATTTAGCAGAGAAGTAGTGAATCATATCCTGGGGAATACACACACAACCAGGATCAAGAGAATTAAACCATATCTTAGCATCCCCCTTTAATGAGAACGGAAATAATTTAAGGATATAATAATAGTGAGTTTTCTCATCATTAGTGAACAGGGTAGCTATATCATTTAATTTAGTAAGATGCGCCACAACAGTTTTGGATTCATAGCCATAGAAAGGATCAGATTCAACCAAAGTAATTAACTCAGGATCAACTGAGAAATCATAATCCTTATCAGTAATAAAGATAGGTGAAGTAGCATAAGCAGGATCATATTTCATTCTAGCATTCAGAGATTTTTCTTTCAGCTTAGCTAATAGTTTCTTAAGATCACTTCTATCATTGCAAGAAAGAATGTCTCTAGCAGTTTCTTCATCCATAACATAACCCTCAGGAACAACATGCAATTCATATCTAGGGGGAGAATCTTCATCATCACTTTCATCAATATTATCAGTTTCAATAATTTCATTCTCTCTAGCCCTAGCAAGTTGTTCATCAAGAAATTCACCAAGTGGCACAGTAGTATCAAGCATAGAAGTAGTTTCATCATAAGTATCATGCATAGCAGAAGTGGCATCATCAATAACATGCGACATATCAAAATTAATAGCATGTGTAGGTGTCACAAGTTTACTCAAAACAGAATGTGAATCAAGTGCAGAGCTAGATGACAGTTCCTTACCTCCCCTCGTAGTCGAGGGAAAAATCTTGGTTCTTTGATCTTTCAAGTTCTTCATAATGGTAAGCAGATATAAATCCCAAGTGACTCAAGGAATAGAGCTATGATCCCCGGCAACGGCGCCAGAAAATGTTCTTGATAACCCACAAGTATAGGGGATCGCAACAGTTTTCTAGGGTAGAGTATTCAACCCAAATTTATTGATTCGACACAAGGGGAGCCAAAGAATATTCTCAAGTATTAGAAGCTGAGTTGTCAATTCAACCACACCTGGAAACTTAATATCTGCAACAAGGTATTTAGTAGCAAAGTAATATGATAGTAGTGGTAACGATAGCAAAAGTAATATTTTTTGGTTTTGTAGTGATTGTAACAGTAGCAACGGAAAAGTAAATAAGCAAAGAACAATATATGGAAAAGCTCGTAGGCATTGGATCGGTGATGGAGAATTATGCCGGATGCGATCGATCATGTAACAGACATAACATAGGGTGACACAGAACTAGCTCCAGTTCATCAATGTAATGTAGGCATGTATTCCGAATATAGTCATACGTGCTTATGGAAAAGAACTTGCATGACATCTTTTGTCCTACCCTCTCGTGGCAGCGGGGTCCTAATGAAAACTAAGGAATATTAAGGCCTCCTTTTAATAGAGTACCGGACCAAAGCATTAACACATAGTGAATACATGAACTCCTCAAACTACGGTCATCACCGGTAAGCATCCCGATTATTGTCACTTCGGGGTTAACGGATCATAAGACATAATAGGTGACTACAGACTTGCAAGATAGGATCAAGCACTCTCATATATTGATGAAAACATAATAGGTTTAGATCTGAAATCATGGCACTCGGGCCCTAGTGACAAGCATTAAGCATAGCAAAGTCATAGCAACATCAATCTCAGAACATAGTGGATACTAGGGATCAAACCCTAACAAAACTAACTCGATTACTTGATAAATCTCATCCAACCCATCACCGTCCAGCAGGCCTACGATGGAATTACTCACGCACGGCGGTGAGCATCATGAAAATTGTGATGGAGGAAGGTTGATGATGACGATGGCGACGGATTCCCCTCTCCGAAGCCCTGAACGGACTCCAGATCAGCCCTCCTAAGAGAGTTTAGGGCTTGGCGATGGCTCCATATCGTAAAACGTGATAAATCCTTCTCTATGATTCTTTTTCTCCTCGAACACGAATATATCGAGTTGGAGTTGAGGTCGGTGGAGCGTCAAGGGGCCCACGATGCAGGGGGCATGCCCAGGGGGTAGGGCGCGCCCCGACCCTCGTGGACAGGGTGTGGGCCCCCCGACATGGATATTTCGTCCAGTATTTTTTATATATTCCAAAAATAATCTCCTTTGATTTTTAGGTCATTCCGAGAACTTTTATTTCTGCACAAAAATAACACCATGGCAATTCTGCTGAAAACAACATCAGTCCGGGTTAGTTCCATTCAAATCATGCAAGTTAGAGTCCAAAACAAGGGCAAAAGTGTTTGGAAAAGTAGATACGACGGAGACGTGTCAACAACACATGTCTATGGTTAGGAAACTTATCCATATTTGATTAATGAGCTAGTCTAGTAGAGGCTTACTAGGGATACGGTGTTTTGTCAATGTATCCACACATGTATCAAGTTTTCGGTTAATACAATTCTAGCATGAATAATAAACATTTATCATGATATAAGTAAATATAAAATAACAACTTTATTATTGCCTCTAGGGCATATTTCCTTCACAGATGATTTGAGTAGGTATGGATATATCTACTTGATGAAACACAAGTCTAAAACATTTGAAAAGTTCAAAGAATTTCATAGTGAAGTGGAGAATCATCGTAACAAGAAAATAAAATTTCTACGATCTGATTGTGGAGGTGAATATTTGAGTTATGAGTTTGGCCTTTGATAACCCACAAGTATAGGGGATCAATTGTAGCCTCTTTCGATAAGTAAGAGTGTCGAACCCAACGAGGAGCTAAAGGTAGAACAAATATTCTCTCAAGTTCTATCGACCACCGATACAACTCTACGCACGCTTGACGTTCTCTTTACCTAGAACAAGTATGAAACTAGAAGTACTTTGTAGGCGTGATAGGATAGGTTTGCAAAATAATAAAGAGCACATAAATAAAATCTAGGGGCTTTTGTCAACAAGAAAGTTATTTTTAGTACAGAGCTTTTGTCAACAAGAAAGTTATTTGTCCCTAAGCAATCGATAACAAGTACCAGTAATCATTCTTGCAATTTTTACATGAGGGAGAGGCATGAGGTAACATACTTTCTCTACTTGGATCATATGCACTTATAATTGGAACTCTAGCAAGCATCCGCAACTACTAAAGATCATTAAGGTCGTGAAACCCAACCATAGCATTAAGTATCAACTCCTCTTTACTCCCATACGTCATACCCCACCTACAAGGGTTTAAGCTTCGGTCACTCTAGTAACCCACCATAAGCGAACCATGAACATATTGCAACACCCTACAACTGGGGGCCCTCACGTTTGCGCAAGAACGGAGGACACCGTAGGACAGCACCATAAATAAAATATACAATCATACCAACCAAGATCGCGATTAACCCACAGGATAAAACAAATCTACTCAAACATCATAGGATAACCATAGATCATTGGGAAATAATATATGGAGTTGAGAAACATGTTTAAGTAGATATTACGGCAGGGAGAAGAGGTGTTACACTGATGCATAGAGGGGGAGAGAGTTGGTGTTGACGGTAGCAAGATTGTTGATGTAGATCGCTATCACGATCCTTGCCCCGGCAGCGTTCCGGCGCCACCGGAAGCGAGAGGGAGAGAGCCCCCCTCCTTTTTCTTCTTCTTCCTTGGACTCCCCCCTAGATGGGAGGAGAGTTCCCTGGATTTGAGAACACTTGATGTATGTCTTGCTATGAATACCTGTGATGACAATGGGGTGTCATATTGATTCACTTGATATGTGTTTTGGCACTCAACTTGCGGATTCCCGAGATGACATTGGGGTAATCTATGCATAGGGGTTGATGCATGTTCTCGTCTTTGTTTCTCCGATAGAAATCTTGGGGCACTCTTCGAGGTTCTTTGTGTTGGATTGAGTATTATGAATCTGAAATTGTTTGATGCATATCGCATAATCAGCTCACGGATACTCGCTGTGACATTGGAGTATCTAGGTGACATTAGAGTTGGTTGATGTGTATCATATGGTGTTATTTTAGTACGGACTCTTCGTCAGATCGATCGGAAATAATAAATTGGTGTTATTTTAGCACGAACTCTGGGATAGATTTATCGGAAAGAATAGCTTTCAGGTGGTTTCGTACCCTACAAACAATTTCTTCTTTTGTTCTCCGCTAGATAGGAACTTTGGAGTGAATCTTCATCACACGTTGAGGGATGGTTATATGATCCAATTAGATTAGCATTGTTGAGAGATTGCACTAGCAAACGTACAGACCCTAGGCCACATTTTCAAGCATTGCAATACCGTTTGTGCACACTTTTTTTACTTGTTACCTTCCTGTTTTTATTGTTCCTATTACAAAAATCAATATCTATTATCATTACTACACTTTTATCACCATCTCTTCGCCAAACTAGTGCACCTATACATTTTACCATTATATTTGGTGTGTTGGGGATGCAAGAGAATTTTTATTATTTGGTTGCAGGGTTGTTTGAGAGAGACCATCTTCATCCTACGCCTCCCACAGATTGATAAACCTTAGGTCACCCACTTGAAGGAAAATTGCTACTGTCCTACAAAACTCTGCGCTTGGAGGCCCAACACGAGTCTACAAGAACAAGTTGTGTAGTAGACATCATGTTGGGGAACGTTGTAGGGAAAACAAAAAAAATCTACGCACACGCAAGATCTATCCATGGAGATGCATAGCAACTAGAGGAGAGTGTGTGTCTATGTACCCTCGTAGACTGTAAGCGAAAGCGTTTATTAACGTGGTTGATGTAGTCGAACTTCTTCGTGATCCAACTGATCAAGTACTGAATGTACGGCACCTCCGCGTTTAGCACATGTTCACCTTGGTGACGTCCTCGCCTTCTTGATCCATCAAGACGGGCGAAGTAGTGGATGAGTTCCGGCAGCATGACGGCGTGGCGACATTGGTGGTGATGCTATCTCCGCAGGGCTTCGCCTAAGCACTCCGAAAATATGACTAGACCTCAAACAGTCCGATCTCTGTGCATCAGTGTCATCCCTGGATCGGTAATGCTGACACGCACAGTACTTGACGATTTATAACAGAGTAGCAATGACACACTTATTACATCGAATGTCTCAAATGAGAACTTATTACAATAAATATGGCTTAAGGCCATCTAATACGATAACAGCGGAAGGCTTGGAAGATAAAGTGAGTCCATCAAATCCAACGACATCACTGAGTGAAAGACCACGACCTAAGGCTCCTTACTTGTCGTCTGAAAAGTCTGCAACATGATACGTTGCAGCCCAAAACGGGTTAGCACATGGAATATGCTGGCAGTGTAACACAAGAGAGTAATGAACAATGTAAATCTATCACTACATGCATATATGGCTGGTGGAGGCTGTATGCTTAATAGGTTTTGCGAAAATCCAAATTTTCCCTACTACAAAGGAATATATTTTACTTAACTACAAAGTTGGTTGAAAAAATATTAAGAAGGTAAACCCCCTCTCAATCCCAATAAAAAGTAATTGATAACCCAACAAAATTAATTTAGAGTGATGAGATCCACATGATAATCCAAGAACTAGATACTCAAGATGTCCATAACCGGGGACACAACTAACCATGATTAGTTTGTACACTATGCAGAGGTTTGTGCACTTCTCCCCACAAGACTCGATCTCCTCCATTGGATTTCTCGCACTACATAATGTTTGAGAAACAGATGACCAAGACACAGTCTTTCCGAAGAGGTCCCCTTAACCGATAGATAGGCCGGTACACCTACAATCCCCTACATCTGCTAGCCCATCATGGAAAGGTTTCCCACAACTTACTCAACTATGCCAGAGCCTATAATGGCATGTGGCTGCACATGGAAGTTTCCAGCATGAATAATCTTATGATCCTTTGAGCCTGGGTGGTGGTCCATAGGAGAATCACACGGTACCCCGGGATTTCCAAAAAATACAAGCAATCACTGGGTTCCCCAGGTGCCTCAATCCACCCAGATGTGTATTATAGTTGCCACCTTAAGTTAACCATTAATTAACAACTCACATCTGTCACGAACACTCTCAAACCCAATCCACGTCTACAATCATAGCATGGCAATATAAGCATAACATAGAAGTAACTCCCAAGGTTTGATAATAAACAGGACAATAGGTTCCTACCTCATCAACTACTTCCCAATACCCACATGTTATCAAGTCCTAACCATGCAGTGTTTGAGGGTTGAAACTAAAGCATAAAAACTGGGTAATGAAAGTATGATCAAAGTGTTACTTGCCTTGCTGATGATCCATGAAACCTAGAGACTCGATGTAGCACGCTTCACACTCCGGGTACTTTATCAAAATCAAACAGGCATACAATAAGCAATCAAGCAAGGGCACAGGTAAAAATCAAATAAGCAATCTAACCAGAAGGTTCAACTTAAGAACTATGGTTTTCAAAAAGAATCAAATCAAACGAAGCAACAAAACTCAAACGGTGAAAGAAACAAGCTTCGTTTACTAATCTTGACTAAAGTCAAATTTTACAGTAGCAAAAACTTGTTTAAGTTGGTTAAATAGAAAGAGGGCTTCGATACGAAACTCTAGGCGCTTGAATCGCCTGATTCCGATAAATGAGCGAAAAGTTATACTAAAACGAAAATCGGATCAGAAATCACGATTGAAAATAATCGCGGAAAATCCGAGAAAAAGAAAAACTGATGAACAGGCTAACGAACGAACGTTCGCTATCTACGGCTAAACGGTGAAAACTTTTCGTTAAAATGAACGTATGAACGGGCGTTCGCTAAATAACTAAACCGAAAAAACTGAACCGATCTAATAAAACGGATTTAGGGTTTTCGAAAAAACCGTTCGGTTTTATCACGAAAACCAAGGCTGCTACCTCGAGTCTAGCAAGGTCCGGCGAGACAACGGCGGCGGCGGGGCGGCTCCGGTGCGGCGGGTGGCGGCGCTGGCGGCGGGGCGGCTCGGCGCGACTAGGGTTTGGGCGCGGGCGTGGGTGGGCTTGCGGCGGCTGGGCTGGCGCGGCTTATAAAGCCCCCCGAGCGGAGTCCCACTCGGGTATGGCCCGGAGTCGGTTCCTCTTTTTTTTAGAAGTAATAATTACGACATGCAGAAAAAGAAAGAAAAGAAGTACTAAACGGACTCCAAAAATCCCGAAATAAATTTCCCCGTCCTCTAAAAATAGGCCGGACAAGGTGAACATTTATTTGGGCCTAAAATGCAATTTTGAAAAACGCACATTTTTCCTAATTCAAATAAAATAGTGATAAAACTCCGGGAAAAAATCTTATATGATTTTAATATTAAATCTTTGATATTTCTTTATTTTGAGGATGTCATTTTATCCTCTCTCTTTTATTTTTATAAAAGAAATATTTGAAGAGAAAATAATTAAAATCAAACGATCCTCTTTTCAAAATTCGAGAAAAATCGAATATGAAAATAATGAAATCCCCAACTCTCGCCGTGGGTCCTTGAGTTGCGTAGAATTTCTCGGATCAACCAAAATGCAATAAAATATGATATGCAATGATGATCTAATGTATAACATTCCAAATTGAAAATTTGGGATGTTACACCAAGGGACGAAACTGTGGAGAGGGGCGCTGCACACGGCTAAGAGATTGTCGTAGTCTTGCGTGGCGCCCCCTCCCTCATATATATAGGTGGGGGAGAGGGGAGGCAGCCAGGAGGCGCCCCAAGGGTGGCCAAATCCCCCTTGGGCTCCTGCCCTTGCCCCCTTTCCTTGTTTGTGCGCGGGAGGAATGCAGGGGGAGGTGCCCCCCGTTTCCTTTGTCTCATGAGGAGGGAAAGGGAGGAGGGGACAACCCTCCCCCTTTCCTTCCCCTAGGGCTGGCGGCTAGGGAGAGGGGCGCACCAGCCTCTTGTGGGCTGGTGTGTTCCCTCTTTGGCCAATTAAGCCCATATAGCCTTTCGGGGCTTCCACGAACCCCATCCAGTGATCCGATGACTACCCGATACCTCTCGAAACTCTTCTGGTGTCCAAACATCATCCTCCTATATATCAATATTTACCTCCGGACTATTCCGGAGCTCCTCATCATGTCCGTGATCTCATTCGGGACTTAGAACAACATTTGGTCACCAAATCACATAGCTCATATAACACTATATCGTCAATGAACGTTAAGTGTGCGGACCCTACGAGTTTGAGAACTATGTAGACATGATCGAGACACCTCTCCAGTCAATAAAAAATAGCGGAACCTGGATGTCCATATTGGTTCCCACATATTCTGCGAAGATCTTTATCGGTCGAACCTTATGACAACATACACAATTCCCTTTGTCTGTCGGTATGTTACTTGCCCGAGATTCGATCGTCGGTATCTTCATACCTAGTTCAATCTTGTTACAGACAAGTCTCTTTACTCGTTTCGTAATACATCATCTCATAACTAACTCCTTAGTCACTTTGATTGCAAGCTTCTTGTGATGAGTATTACCGAGAGAGCCCGAAGATACCTCTCCGATACAAGGAGTGACAAATCCTAATCTTGATCCATGCCAACTCAACAGACACCTTCGGAGATACCTGTAGAGACATACACTGTGACGTTTGATATCACCTATGATATCTGGGAGTTGCATGATCTCATGGTCTAAGGAATATGTATTTGACATTAAGAAAGCAATAGCAATAAACTGAACGATCATATGCTAAGCCAACAGATGGGTCTTGTCCATCACATCATTCTCCTAATGATGTGATCCCGTTATCAAGTGAGAACACATGTCTATGGTTAGGAAACCTTAACCATCTTTGGTCAATGAGCTAGTCTAGTAGAGGCTTACTAGGGACACAGTATTTGTTTATGTATCCACACATGTATTTAAGTTTCCAATCAATACAATTCTAGCATGAATAATAAACCTTTATTATGAATAAGGAAATATAAATAACAACTTTATTATTGGCTCTAGGGAATATTTCCATCAGTCTCCCACTTGCACTAGAGTCAATAATCTAGATTACATTGTAATGAATCTAACACCCATGGAGTCTTGGTACTGATCATGTTTTGCTCGCAGAAGAGGCTTAGTCAACGGGTCTGCTACATTTAGATCCGTATGTATTTTGCAAATCTCTATCCCTCCATCCTTGACCTTTGCACGAATGGAGTTGAAGCGTCTCTTGATGTGTTTGGTTCTCTTGTGAAACCTAGATTCCTTTGCTAAAGCAATTGCTCCAGTGTTGTCACAAAAGATTTTCATTGGACCCGATGCACTGGGTATTACACCCAGATCGGATATGAACTCCTTCATCCAGACTCCTTCATGTGCTGCTTCCGAAGCAGTTATGTACTCCGCTTCACACGTAGATCCCGCCACGATGCTGTCACGGCCCTAGAATTTGCTTGTAGCTAATTACCTGAGTGAGCATCATGTATCATGTCTAAATTCTGAAAGTTGAATTGTGGTTAGTTGAAACCCTCATAAACCACTTCAAAAATAGTCAACCTTAAAATCTTTTCAAAGAAG
Organism: Triticum aestivum; assembly: GCF_018294505.1. Classification (NCBI taxonomy): domain Eukaryota; kingdom Viridiplantae; phylum Streptophyta; class Magnoliopsida; order Poales; family Poaceae; genus Triticum; species Triticum aestivum. Next base: position 629,269,953 of record NC_057812.1, on the reverse strand, counting down.
TCCAAGAAAATGTTCCTCTTAGTCTCTGAAAATATTAGCAAGAGGTAAAACTTAAAACAATATTTTGGAATCTCAGAGATATTTATTTTGGGCCTTTGAATTAAATCAATAACTATTTGCATTGGATATATATTTATTTATTAATTAATATATGTCTAATAATTCTGATCTTTGGTGCAGGGCTTTGGAATAATCCAACTAGTCCCTACAAGAATTATCAGAAGCAACAAAAATGATTTAGTGTCTAAAACTAAATCAAAACAAATTACAGAAAATGCAAAATAGAAGAAAGAAAGAGAGAGAGAGAGAGAGAGAGAGAGAGAGAGAGAGAGAGATAGTACCTGGGCTTACCTGGCATCCCAAGTGGCCGGCCCAGCCCACCACCGCAGCCTCCCTGTCGTCTTCCTCCCCGGACAGAAGGACGAGCGTGTGCTCGCCGCGCGCTGGCCACGCGCCTCACCAGCTCCTGCTTGCCGCTCCTCGTCGACGCCCTGGCCTTCTATGTTGACGCCACACAAGCCTCGACCTCTCTCACACTCTCCCTCGCCCTCGTCCCCTTCTCTGTCTCTCTCACACGCGCACGGCCGAACGCCACCATCGCCGCCGACAAGCATCACCGCGGCCACCGCCTCTCGCTCGATTCTTTGACCGGCCCAGAGGCTCTGCCTCGACCCCCTCTTTCTTCCACCCCGAGCCACGCCACCGCGGGAGCCCCACATCACCACCACGAGTCGTCTTCCCCGAGCACGGCCGCCGGACTCCATCGACGGATTCACCGTCGCCAAGCCGTCCCCGAGCAAGCCGAGCCCCTCTTCGTGATCACTGTGAGCTCCGCCACCGTTTCCCCCTCTTCCCCGCTCCGTTTGATCGCCGTAGCCGTCGCCCCCTTTGATGACCGAAGCACGTCACCACACGAGCTCATCGCCGACGAGGCTCCGGTGGCCAATCGGTCCTGTTCTTATGCCCGTTAGCTTTGTAAGAGCCCGTAAAAACCTTAGGTGCTACCCGTTGACCCTCCCGTGCATGATGCCGTCATTTTCATCGGCGCCCGAACTCCAGCCACCGCCGCGAGCTCCGTTTCGGCAATCTTCGGCCACCCCAGGCCCGGCTACTGCCACCAGTCGACATGCTGCAACGCCAGCTACCCATAGAGACCAACCGCGGCTCAAACCGCGGCCTGTACGCGAAAGCCGAGCAACTCCGGCGAGTGGCCGCCACGGTTTTTGTCGCCGCCGGCTGAACTACGATGACTCCGACGTGGCACATCATTAGCAGCTAACCCCACTAATTTACCCCACCCTCTAGACAATGACAGTGGGCCCCGCTGCCCAATTAAGCCGCTATTTAGTTTTAAGCTAGTTTAATTAACAAAACTAGCGGACCCACGCGTCAGGGTTGACTGGCTGACGTGGTAGTTGACCAGGGCCACCTGTCAGCGACACTAACTGGCCCTGAGTCCCTGACCAGTGGGCCCATTGGTCAGGTTTGACCTGGACCAGCCCCGTTGACCTGGTGACGTCATAGTGACATTATGCTGATGCAATAAGTATTTTCTGGATTTATTTTTATATAGGAAATTCCAGAAAATTTTGCAAACTTCAAAAATTCATAGATATTAATCTGTAACTCCAAATGCAAAGATTTATATATGAAAAATGATCAGAAAAATCCAATCTATCTATCCGTACTGGTTTCATCCATGTTTAAACAAGTTAACTTGCTATTTAGTGAAAAAACATGATAAGCACTATTTAAGATCACAAATGAGTTTGAACTTTGAATCTTTGGTTGTAGTTGCATTAGCCCAACACACTCATTTTACCATGTCATGATCATGCATCATATTGTGCATTGCATTGGTTGTGTTTCTTTCTCTGTTGCCGGTTTTTGTCCCCTCTCGATAGACGTGGTTTCGACGATGAGTTCAATGACACTGATGAAGAGCTATAATATATTCAGAAGTGCTAGGCAAGCACAACCCCCTTGTTCATTCCGATACTAGCCCACTCTCTCACTCCTGCTCTCTTTTACCGCATTAGGACAACAACGATTCATCTGTTACTTGTTGCGGTAGTTGAACCCCTTATCCTCTGCATGACCTGCCATTGCCACAGTAAATAAATGAAACCCACTAGCATGAGTAGGAGTTGTTTGATCCCTGATGTGCCTTCTCATTCATGCTTGTTTGTCATGCCTACTATTGCATTGATTTGTGTCGGGTCTGATTCATTGGGAATGAATTGGAACGGTGATGAACATGTCCTACTGTGTGTGAGCTAAGTGTGTGAACACGATTTGGTAAAGGTAGCGGTGAGAGGCCATGTAGGAGTACATGGTGGGTTGTCTCATTGAAACCGTTCTTAGGAACTGAGTTCTGTGTCTGTGATCCATGAATAGCTACTACCACTCATGGATCCTTAATTGACCATCTTGGCTTCTTAATCACCCTAGTACTCTGTCCAGGAGTTGCAACTAGTTTCTGGTGTTTGTAGGTTATGTGTTGGCGGCCGTGCGTAGCGCTGACCCTAGGGGTGGGCTATGATGCGGTAGATACACCGTGGCACGGTGTACCGGGCACCCGTTTGGTGTCTCGGGAACCCTGTTCACATCGTTCGGGGCCGTATGTGGAAAACTCGGCCGGACTCCCTGCGGATGGAACCTGGATAGGCGATAAACCTGGACTAGGGACTTGAGTGTTTAGGTAGGCCGTGGTCGACACCCTCATTGGGCTTCCGCTTGAAGGTTGCTGAGTACATGTCGTGTAAACGACGGTAAGTGGTGGGAGCGTGTGTGAAGAAGTACACCCCTGTAGGGTTATCATTATCTATTCAAATAGCCGGATTCCTCGGATATGGAAACTTGGACCCCTTGCATAGTTCATAGACAAGTGAAAGTGGATACTCTAAAATGCAGAAGATAAGCGTGAGTGCTATGGATGGCGTTCTCGTAGGGAGACGGGAGCAGATCCATAGTGGTGTATTGATATGGTGAATATGTGGACTCGTGTGCGCCACCTCAAAGAGTCGCTTGCTGTCGTAGTTCAGGTTAGCCACTGAGTCAAAGCTGGCTTGCTGCAGTTAAACTCCACTACCCCTTTGTTGATACCGATGCATATTTAGTTAGTTCTGATGTAAGTCTTGATGGGTACATTTGTACTCACATTTGCCTATTTTATGTTTTGCAGAGAGACGTCAGTCTTGCTAGTAGTTCTGTGTGGACTTCGATGTTTAGCTCGTTACCTCAGCTACGATCTTGTGCCCTCGGCAGGATCTGGTAGATAGTCAGGCCTCTTAGCCTTTTTTTCATTTGTAGATGTCTGTACTCAGACATGTTAAGCTTCCGCATGTGCTTTGCTTTGTATGCTATAATTGTTGGGTCACGAGACCTATGTTTGTAATATCTCGCTCCTCAGAGCCTAATGAATAAATATTTCAGTCGTTGAGTTATGTTGTGATGCCATGTTGTATTTACACATATCGAGCATATTGTATGTATGATTGAAATGCTTGGTATGTGTGGGATCCGACAATCTAGTTGTTTATCCTTGGCAACCTCTCTTATGGGGAAATGTAGTCTAGTGCTTCCATGAGCCATAGTAGTCCTCTATAGCCCGGTTCACCGGAGTCCTACTAGCCCAGCACTACTGCTCAGGACACTTGACTGGCCGACATGTGTTTCACTTCGTTCCTATGTCTGTCCCTTCGGGGAAATGTCACGCGGTGACATCCGGAGTCCTGCCTAGCCTACTACAGCCTGGGTTCCCCGGAGTCCTGTTAGCCCAGTGCTACAGCCCGGATTCACACGCTGCTGACCGACATGCTCGATGTGATTCATGTATGCCTGTCCCCATAGGTTGGTGCCGCTTTGGGTTCGCAGCTAGCCATGTCGGTCCGGGTTCTGTGTCATATGGATGCTAGCGACACTATCATATACGTGAGCCAAAAGGCGCAAACGGTCCCGGGCCATGGTAAGGCGACACCCGTAGGAATACCGTGAGTGAGGCCGCAAAGCGATATGAGGTGTTACCGGCTAGATCGATGTGACTTGGAATCGGGGTTCTGACAGCGTTGGTATTAGAGCCTGACTACCTGTAGGATTACCAAGCCAAACTGGTCGAAGTTGAGTCTAGAACTGCTTTAGTTATATAAGGGAATTGATTGTGGAAGGGAACGCAAGGCTCTTTTTACTCCTTTACCTTATGCCCTTCTGATCTGAGTCAACCTCTTCTTTTCTACGGGGATTAAGAACTAGGCATTCTCATCTATCTATCAGGATGACGTGATACTAATCCGTAGAGACTTATAGGATTGATGGATTTAAGCCCCAGTTTAGTTTCTACTACTTCCATGTGTTCATAGTTGGTCTCGGAACCTTGACATTGTGCTTCCGAGTGGTTATGCCACCATTTCTGCAGGATGTCTCAAATCCTTTTATGAGCATTTACAGCCGTTATGCTTTTCGAGTCATCCCAGGTTTCTAGATAGTCTGATGCACTTACAATCATTCCTCCATGTTCCTGATGTCCATTTGGGCCAGATTAATCACACCAATCGGTGAGTTGAGGTACTCTGTTGCCTCGACATATATGTTGGAGCTATTATTATGACCCTAGGTGTTTTAGGGAGTCACCTAGTAATCTAGCCATGTCTTGTGTTCCCAGTGTGATGATTCTGGCCACCATTCTTGAAAGCATCCCGTGATGCCATTTAGTAGTAGGTATTCTATTCCTGGGTTCTTGAACCCGAGATTCACCCTACTTACCTCATGTTGATAGTGTTGCTAGTTCCTTTAGGATATTAGTAACCTTTGCGATAGTCCTCAAGGTCCGTGGTATTTCCTTCTTCCAAATACTGTGAACCACTTATGGGAGAAGTTTGTTGTATCAAAAGATCACAACCAGAGTGGTCTTGATGAGTTCTCCATTCTGCAATGTGAATCTGCCAGTCCTACCTTTCTGCATGGGTTGTCCAGAAGAAATGTTGAGCTTTGCTCGACATACTAATCTATGCATCCACAACTCAGAAATTATATGTTCCTCGAGTTGTTCCTCTTCAGTTGTATTCCGACCATCTTCTATCAGTTGATAGCCAAGAGTATGTGTGCATTTGTGTTCATCGATGCCTATTATTCTTGTGGTCCGTCAAGCCATTCTATTCCAGAATGACTAGGAGAAACAAACTCCAGTACCTCATCCATATCTAGGATTGGGTCAAAGTAGTTGTATCCCGCAGATCAAAATGCCAATCCAGCTTTTGCTCTGTTCTACCTTGGAGTTCTACCCTATTCATGCCAAGAACATCATAGGAATTGCACCATCTCTTATGAATTTTTGACGCAGTGATACTTCTTGCCATCATTGTTCATTCATCGGCTCCCGTGTTATTGTAACCAGAATGCTGGTAAGTGAGTCATGATGTGTGAAATCAATACTCCTAGCAACTTCGTTGCTTGGTAGTTAATGGACAATATTCTCATTCTTAGCGTGTTGGTTATTAAATCATCATCCTAAGATTGATCGTGCTATCTAGTCCTTACTTCTGGTGCACTCCTCGATCAATGAGTTAGGATTATGTCAATCCCTCACTCTTTTGATCATATCATCTTGCCCTGAAAAGCAAGGTTGTTCTCGAGCCTAGTAAGATATCGGTGGTTCGTGATTTTCCGAAGATCTTCTCGGAAGTATTACCTGGTTGTCCCCTGACTGTTATGTTGAGCTCGTGATCAAGTTGGTTTCTTGTAAACCACCCCTTCTTCAAGAATCTGTGCTGGATACCCTTGAGCTAGTTGGTTAAGCTGAACAACAACTTGGAGAGTTGGAAGATAAAAGCTTGTCTGACTTAGTTCATGTTAAGGGATATCTTTTTGTGTGTGTGTGTTAAAAAAAGATGATATCTCCGTCGATTGGTCCTCGTGATCAGTTGTTGGATCTATTGCCTTGTCAAAACTTTGACTTGAGTATGGGCTATCGTCAAGTCAAATCAGAACCAACGATGTTCGTAATGTTGTTTTACTCGTGGTTGATCCCTCGAGCATACACCATTACATCCTTTAGTCTGACCAATGCTACCATCGTGTTCACATGATGGTGCAAGTCCAGTGATATGGAAATTTTGATGAGTTGCTGTTGAGCCCATCAGCAGCATGTTGTCTCCCCCATGATTCATGTTGAACATCTAAGTTAGTATTGGAAGCTTTGTAAGCAATGCTTTCGTGTTCCATTCATGAAGCTTATGCCTGGATGGAAGAAGTGACTTCCTCGAATTCACGTGCATTAGGTGTAAGTTTCCACCATGAATTTGAGGAAGGTTTGTTTTGTTTCCCTTGGAATCATCCCAAATCAGTCATGCATACGTGCGAAGTATTCTATGGTTGGGTAGATTAATTACCTCCACTTCATATGTGTCCCTAGCACACTAAGCCACTGATTGGTTCGTTCAAGGAGAAGAAGTTTCTTCTTAAGAGCTAGACTTACGCAAGGACATCGATATCCTCGTTAATGGTTCCCCCCCGAACTCGATAGTGTTTCGTTGTAAGACTACCAGGTGACCATGCTTGTCTAGGACAACGTGTTCACATGCTTGTAGCAGAACCGGCTCATGTTTTGGAGCTTTCTATCGTAGTTCATTCCCCGAGAATCTCGCAACGCCATCTCATCGACTTGTGTTGAAACTCTTCTTTTCAGACATGTGAGTCTGAAGTATACTGTTTCTAACCAGATCTGAATCTCAGGCAGATATGATGGTTGGAACATTCCTGACATTTGCATTTTGTTCCCAGCTTGCACTGCCTTTTGTCAATCTCCCATGGACTGCCCTTCTCAGCCATTGTTGTCCAAGATCATCCTCAAAGTGTGTAACATCCCAAATTTTCAATTTGGAATGTTATACATTAGATCATCAATGCATATCATATTTCCTTTGCATTTTGGTTGATCCTAGAAATTCTACACAACTCAATGACCCATGGAGAGAGTTGGGGATTTCAATATTTTCATATTTGAGTTCTCTCAAATTTTGAGAATAGGATCATTTGATTTTATTTATTTTATCATCAAATATTTCTATTACAAAAATATGAGAGAGGGAATAAAATGACTTTCCCAAAATAAAGAAATATTGAGGATTTAATAATAAAATCAAATAGGATTTTTATTTTGGAGTTTTTCGGTGTTTTACTTGAATTAGGAAAAAATGCGTTTTTCCAAAGTTGCATTTAGGTCCCAAATAAATGTTCACTTTGTCGGGCTTGATTTTAGAAGCCCGGGAAAATTTATTTCGGGAAATTTGGAGTCCGTTTAGTGTTAATTTCTATTTTTCTTCTACGCATAATGTTTTTTTCTTAAAAAAACGCGCCGCGCGCCGACTGGGCCAAGGCCCACCCGACGGCCCACTCCCCGCCGCCTGTCGTCTCCTTCCAGGAGACGAGCACGCCGCCTCCGCCGAGTCCGGCTCGGACACGTCGCCCCCGCCGCCTTGCCCCCTCCCCAAGGCAGCACCCCCCTTCTCTTAAATACCGAGCCGCCCCGCCGCCCCTCACCTCACGCCGCCGCCGCCGTTGCCGAGCCGCCCCGCCGCCCCGCATAGCCGCCGCCGCCGCCGGAGCCCCGCCCCACCGCTGGAGTACCTCGCCGGAGGTATAGCCGCCGCCGTTCGCCGTTCGGTTTTTTTTAAAAGAAACCGCCTTGGATTTTTTCGAAACCCTAGATCGGTTTATTTCTCTGGTTTACTTAATTAGCGAACGTTCACCTATTCGTTCGTTTTAACGAACGCATTCATCGTTTAGGTTCAGATAACGAACGTTCGTTCGTTAATCTGTTCTTCGTTTTTCTTTTCTCGGATTAAATCCGTGATTTTTCTGATCGCGATTTTTGATCCGATTTTCGTTTTAGTTTAACTTTTCGCTCGTTTATCGGAATCAGGCGATTCAAGCGCCTAGGGATTCGTCTCGAAACCCTCTATCCGTTTAACCAACCTAAACAAGATTTTTCTACTATAAAAATTGCCCTAGATCCAGATTGCTAGAACAAAGTTGTTTTCTTTCGCCGTTTGTTTTTCGTTGCTTCGTTCGATTTGATTCTTTTGCCAACCGGAGTTCTTAAGTTGAACCTTCTCGTTAGATCTATTATTTGAGTTTTACCTGTGCATTAGATGAGTACTTATTGTATGCTCGTTTGTTTGTTTGCGATAGAATATATGGAGTGCGCCGCCTGTTACTTCGAATCGCTAGGTTCCCGGATCATCAGCAAGGCAAGTAACACTTTGATCATACCTTCTCTACTACCCAGTTTTATTGCATTAGATCAATCCACACACATTGCATGATTAGGATCTAATTAAATTGTGGGATGGGAAGTAGATGAGGTAGTACCTATTACCTGTTTATTATCAAACCTTTGGGAGTTACTTCTACGTTTGCTTATCATGCCATGCTATGCTAGTAGACGTGGATTGGGTGAGTGAAATCCATTGACAGTTGTGAGATTGTTAATTAATGGTTTATCTAAGGTGACAACTTAAACACACATCTGGGTGGATTGAGGCACCTGGGTATTCCAGGACTTGCCTGTTTTCTTTTGGACCGCCACCCAGGCTCAAAGGGATCATAAGACTATTCATACTAGAAACTTCCGTGTGCATCCACAAGCTATTATGGGCTCTAGCATAGTTGACTAAGTTGTGCGAACCTTACAGTGGTAGACTAGCAGATGTAGGGGATGTAGGTGGTACAGTCTACCCAATCGTAAGGTGCTAGCGCTTCTGAAAGACTATGTCTCGGTCATCCGTCTTCTCAAACACCATGTAGTGCGAGAAACCAAACGGAGGCGATCGAGTCTTGTGGGGAAAAGTGCGCAAACCTCTGCAGAGTGTAACAAACTAATCATGATTAGCCGTGTCCCCGGTTATGGACATCTTGAGTATCTAGTACTTGGATTATCATGTGAATCTCAACATGTTACTCTAAATTAATTTTGTTGGGTTATGTTTAATGATGATGCTTAATTGGGATTGAGAATGCTGTCAACCATTCTCAATGTTTAACAACTACCATGATAGTTAAATAAGTTTTATTCCTTTGAAGTAGGGAAAAATTGGCTTTACGCAAAAACTGTAACCATAGAGCTTTCCACCAGCCAAATATGCATATAGTATAGCTGTTTCATTCCATTACTCTCTATGTGTTACCTTGCCAGCATATTCCATGTGCTGACCCATTTTCGGGCTGCAACGTTAATGTTGCAGACTTTTCAGACGACGATTAAGGAGTTTTAGGTCGTGGTTCTATAATCAGTGATGCCGTTGGAGTTGATGGACTCACTTATCTTCCAAGCCTTCCACTGTTATCGTTATTAGATGGCCTTAAGCCATATTTATTGTAATAAGTTCTCTTTTGAGACACTTGATGTAATAAGTGTGTGATTGCTACTCTGCTATAAATCCTCTGAGTACTGTGTGGTGTCAGCATTACTGATCCAGGGATGACACCGAAGCACAGAGATCAGACTGTTTGAGGTCTAGTCACTATAGAGATGGTATCAGAGCACACGCTGACTGTAGGACACGACCACTAAGCTAAAAGACCTAGATCACTATTCACTCTCTTATCTTCTGACTCCTCATCTTTTCTACTCTTTAGGATGGCAGATGCAAGGAATAAGTTCACACAACCGGATGAAGATACACCCTTTGGACGCCACTTGAAGGAAGTCACTAGATACCTGAATATAGGAGTACCAAGCTTCACGGGAACCTACAACGCCACTTTACCTGAAGAAGAGCGCTGGATGATTCAAGTTCAAGTTCCAGGAAGGACATTCATGCCAGTCACTGAGCCCATAGAGTTTTGTTTTGATGCACCAACTTGGAGTCTAGGAAAGAGCATGGCAGCTCACATAGCCATGGGACGCATTGGAGAAGTCTACCGCAAGGATCTCAAAGATACTATCTACCAGATTTGTGGGCGCCGAGATGAACACTAGGAGATGATCAGCACCAGGAAGGATAGATCAATCGCAGCTTTTATCCAGGAATTAAACCAGCACATTCGACGACAGGAGAACTAGATGTGCTCCGACATGATAGATCTGAAGAAGGCTAAGACTAGAATCAAGGAACTGGAGGAAGAACTCAAGGCTACACGTGAAGATTATGAAGAAGAAATTGAAGTATTGGTGGAGAAGAATGACGACCTGATCAAGAAGATTGGAATATTTATGGGAGGCCCGACACCAGTAGATGAAGACGAAGAACCCAAGGGAATTAGCCCGGAAGACTACATCATCATCGACAGCACCGACTCGGAAGCAGATAGTAGCAATGATGACTATGTTTATGAAGCTGGAGCAGATATTATGGAGTCAACGACCGAAGAATATTTCTAGTAGACCACCTCCTCAGTAGTAGTAGTCCACCATGTAAATATAATAGTCCGAGCACTTTTGCGATAGTTAGATCAATTGTATGCCCTTGTTTGATTGATTGAAGTGAATTGTTTGCTTTTGCCTCATGTGCATATGGGTAGTGTTTTCTCTTTAGACCCCCTCTATTCTTATATCTCATCTTTTCTAAACCCTCAGATGCCTCCGAGACGTGACCCCGGATTTGCCTTTCCACCGGAGCTCACCCAGTTGATCCAGCAGCAGAACACATTGATGCAGTTACTAGTCCAGAATCAGAACCAGGGGAACAACAACAACAACAACCCACCACCACCACCACCTGTTGACCACTTAGCCCGTTTTCTTAGGCTGAATCTGCCGGTGTTTTCCAGTAGCACCGAGCCGATAGTAGCAGATGATTGGCTCCACAAGACAGCTAGGGAGTTGACCACAGCAGGATGCACAGATGCGGAGAAGCTGATGTTTGCCGCACATCAGCTAGAAGGACCCGCAGCATCATGGTGGGAGAATTTCACAGTCACTTTCCCAGTCGACACTGTCACATGGGACCAGTTTCAGCAGGCTTTCCGTACTGCCCATGTTTCAGCAGGAGCTATGGCCATGAAGAAGCGTGAGTTTCATAACTTGCGCCAAGGAGGAAGGACAGTTGGCCAATATGTGGAGGAATTTAGTAAGTTAGCACATTATGCCCCAGATGACATCGCTACGGATGCAGCTAAGCAGGAGAAGTTTCTAGAAGGACTGAATGATGAGTTGAGCATGCAGTTGATGGTAGCCACCTTCAACAACTACCAGGAATTGGTAGATCGTGCTCTTATGATTGAAGGGAAGCAGCAGCAAATTGAGAATCGCAAGAGGAAGTATGGACAAGGAAAGTATAATTCAGGAGCTCAGCAGAAGCCACGTTTTACCCCTAGACCAGGAGGACATTTTCAGCATACCCATGGAGGAGGTAGCTCGCACAATCACAATGGCACCAAGAATGGTAATGGCAATGGAGGAAGCAACGGCCAGAACCGCACCAACCCCTCAACCCCAGCCAAGAAGGACCTAAGACAAGTCACTTGCTATAAGTGTTCGAAGACCGGACATTATGCCAATGAATGTCCTGAAAGCCAAAATGGCAATGGAAGTTCTGGGAAGAAGCCGAACCCTTTCAACAGGGGACAGGTGAACCACGTTAGCATGGAGGAGGTTGAAGCTCAGCCCGATGCAGTAATAGGTAAGTTTTTGGTTAAGTCATTTACTGCACTAGTTCTTTTTGATACTGGTGCATCGCATTCATACATCTCAAGGGGATTTGTGGATAAGTATAACCTATCAACCCAAGCCCTTAGGTCACCCATGTTAGTAACCTCACCCGGAGTAGAGTATGTGGCTAGTCTATGGTGTGATCGGTTACCATTAAGGATTGGTAACTATGTTTTTCCCTCAGACCTAATAGTATTGGAATCTCAAGGATTGGATGTGATATTAGGCATGGATTGGTTATCAAAGTATGAAGGGAATATTGAGTGTGCTAGTAAGTCAATTTTGCTTACCACCCCAGAAGGGAGAAGGATCAAGTATGTATCCCGGCATGTGCCAAATAGGACTCAAGTAAATTGCCTAACAAGAGTTGTGCAGGAGGAAGTACCAGTGGTAAGAGATTTCCCTAATGTATTTCTAGAAGAGTTTCCAGGCATGCCACCGGATAGAGATATTGAGTTTTTGATTGAGCTATTCCCAGGCACAGGGGCAATATCAAAGAGACCATATAGGATGCCAGCAAAGGATTTGGTGGAAATTAAGAAGCAGATTAAGGAGTTACTGGATAAGGGATATATTCTCCCAAGTTCTTCACCTTGGGGATCGCTAGTACTTCTAGTGGAGAAGAAGGATGGATCGTTAAGGATGGTTGTTGATTATCGAGGATTGAATGAAGTAACGATCAAGAACAAGTACCCACTACCAATGATCAACGATCTGTTTGATCGATTGCAAGGAGCTAAGGTATTTTCCAAGATCGATCCGCGATCAGGATACCACCAGTTGAAGATTCGAGAACAGGATATTTTACTACCAGGTATGGGTTGTATGAGTATACCGTTATGTCATTTGGTCTGACTAATGCACCTGCCTATTTTATGAACATGATGAACAAAGTGTTTATGGAGTTTTTGGATAAGTTCGTCGTAGTGTTCATTGATGATATCCTGGTTTATTCGAAGAATGAAGAGGAACATAAGGAGCATTTGCGTTTGGTACTTGGAAAACTCAGAGAACATCAACTATATGCCAAGTTCAGCAAATGTGAGTTTTGGTTAAAGGAAGTAGGATTCCTCGGACATGTTATATCTGGTGAAGGTATAGCAGTAGATCCCGCTAAAGTTGAAACCGTGACCACGTGGGAAGCCCCAACAACAGTTGGAGAGATCCGGAGTTTTCTTGGACTCGCAGGATACTACCGGAGATTTATTGAGAATTTCTCAAAGATTGCGAAGCCTATGACCGAGTTGTTGAAGAAGGATACAAAGTTCATATGGACAGAGGAGTGTGAGGCTAGTTTCCAGGAGTTGAAGAAACGTTTGGTTACCTCACCAGTGTTGATTTTGCCAGACCAGACCAAAGATTATGAGGTGTACTGCGACGCTTCACGTCGAGGACTTGGAGCAGTGCTTATGCAGGAAGGGAGAGTTGTTTCATATGCCTCAAGACAACTGAAGCCTCATGAGTTAAATTATGCCACACATGATTTAGAGTTAGCAGCCGTAGTGCATGCGTTGAAAACATGGAGACATTTTCTCATTGGTTATCATTGTGAGGTGTACACGGATCATAAGAGTTTGAAGTACATTTTCACCCAGAAGGAGTTGAATCTCAGACAAAGGAGATGGCTGGAGCTTATCAAGGATTATGATATGAAATTGCATTATCACCCCGGAAAGGCTAATGTAGTAGCTGACGCATTAAGCCGCAAGAGCCATGTCAATACATTAATGACGGGAGAAATACCCACGGGGTTAGCAGAAAATCTTCGTGAACTATGTTTGGAAATAGTTCCGAGAGGCTATGTAGCAGCATTGGAGATTCAGTCAACTTTGATGGATAGAATCAGAGAAGCTCAGAAAGCTGACAAAGAGATTTCCGCTATAAAGGAGAAACTGAGCAAAGGAAACGCTAAATGATTTCGTGAGGATGAGCACGACACCCTATGGTTTGAAGACCGTGTTTACGTGCCCAATGACCCGGAGATCAGGAAGTTGATTTTGCAAGAGGCGCACGATTCACCATATTCAATTCATCCAGGAAATGCCAAGATGTATCTGGATTTGAAGGATATTTTCTGGTGGACCGGAATGAAGAAGGATATAGCAGAGTATGTAGCCGTTTGTGATGTATGTCAGAGAGTAAAGGCAGAGCATCAGAAGCCAGCAGGATTGTTACAACCATTGCCGATACCCGAATGGAAGTGGGATAAGCTAGGCATGGATTTTATCACGGGATTGCCTAGGACTCGTTCAGGCTATGACTCAATTTGGGTTGTAGTTGATCGATTGACGAAAGTAGCTCATTTCATCCCAGTAAAGACCACTTACACCAGTGCTAAGTCGGCAAAGATATACATGACCAGGATCGTATGTCTGCATGGAGTTCCAAGGAGTATCGTATCAGATAGAGGAACCCAGTTTACCTCAAAGTTCTGGAAGCAGTTGCATGAAACTTTGGGTACCAGGCTAGAATTCAGCACAGCTTTCCATCCACAGACAGATGGACAAACCGAGAGGGTAAATCAGATTTTGGAGGATATGCTTAGAGCTTGTGCGCTAGATTATGGATCTAGTTGGGACGACAATTTGCCATATGCAGAGTTCTCTTACAACAACAGTTACCAAACCAGTTTAAAGATGGCCCCTTTCGAAGCCTTGTACGGAAGGAGGTGCAGGACACCGTTGTCATGGGACGAAGTGGGAGACCGTCAGTTGATTCGCGATAGGCTCAAGGTAGCCCAGTCCAGACAGAAGAGTTATGCGGATTCTAAACGCAAGGAGACACTTTAAGAAGTTGGAGATAGAGCTTATCTTCGAGTATCTCCACTTCGGGGAACAAAGCATTTTGGAGTCAAAGGGAAGTTAGCACCACGATTTGTAGGACCATATTGAGTATTGGAACGTATGGGGGGAGTATCCTACAAGTTGGAATTGCCCGAAGGATTGTTAGGAGTTCATGATGTGTTCCACGTTTCTCAGCTGAAGAAATGTCACACGGAGATGGCTAACATACCGTTGAGAGATACAGTGCCTTTGGAAACTATTCAGTTGGATAACGATTTGACCTACGAGGAGCAGCCGGTTAAGATCCTCGAGTTTGCCAACTGAGTTACTCGCAGCAAGGTTATCAAGTTTTGCAAAGTCTAGTGGAGCCACCACTCAGAGGATGAAGCCACCTGGGAGCGAGAGGAAGATTTGTTCAAGGACCACCCTCACCTATTTTCTAGCCAACCCGAATCTCGAGGGCGAGATTCATCTTAAGGGGGGTAGGTTTGTAACATCCCAAATTTTCAATTTGGAATGTTATACATTAGATCATCAATGCATATCATATTTCTTTTGCATTTTGGTTGATCCTAGAAATTCTACGAAACTCAATGACCCATGGAGAGAGTTGGGGATTTCGATAATTTCATATTTGAGTTCTCTCAAATTTTGAGAATAGGATCATTTGATTTTATTTATTTTATCATCAAATATTCCTATTACAAAAATATGAGAGAGGGAATAAAATGGCTTTCCCAAAATAAAGAAACATTGAGGATTTAATAATAAAATCAAATAGGATTTTTATTTCGGAGTTTTTTGGTGTTTTATTTGAATTAGGAAAAAATGCGTTTTTCCAAAATTGCATTTAGGTCCCAAATAAATGTTCACTTTGTCGGGCTTGATTTTAGAAGCCCGGGAAAATTTATTTCGGGAAATTTGGAGTCCGTTTAGTGTTTATTTTTATTTTTCTTCCGCGCGTAATGTTTTAAAAAAAACGCGCCACGCGCCGACTGGGCCAAGGCCCAGCCGACGGCCCACTCCCTGCCGCCTGCCATCTCCTTCCAGGAGACGAGCGCGCCGCCGCCGCCGAGTCCGGCTCGGACACGCCGCCACTGCCGCCTTGCCCCCTCCCCAAGGCAGCACCCCCTTCTCTTAAATACCGAGCCGCCCCGCCGCCCCTCACCTCACCCCCCTTCTCTTATATACCG
>NC_057812.1:629240106-629254048 GCF_018294505.1 Triticum aestivum | reverse complement strand
GGAGCCCCGCCCCGCCGCCGGAGTACCTCACCGGAGGTATAGCCGCCGCCGTTCGCCGTTCGTTTTTTTAAAAGAAACCGCCTCGTTTTTTTTTCGAAACCCTAGATCGGTTTATTTCTCTGGTTTACTTAATTAGGAACGTTCACCGATTCGTTCGTTTTAACGAACGCGTTCATCGTTTAGTTTCAGATAACGACCGTTCGTTCGTTAATTTTTCCGATCGCGATTTTTGATCCGATTTTCGTTTTAGTTTAACTTTTCGCTCGTTTATCAGAATCAGGCGATTCAAGCGCCTAGGGATTCGTCTCGAAACCCTCTATCCGTTTAACCAACATAAACAAGATTTTGCTACTGTAAAAATTGCCCTAGATCCAGATTGCTAGAACAAAGTTGTTTTCTTTCGCCGTTTGTTTTTCGTTGCTTCGTTCGATTTGATTCTTTTGCCAACCGAAGTTCTTAAGTTGAACCTTCTCATTAGATCTCTTATTTGAGTTTTACCTGTGCATTAGATGAGTACTTATTGTATGCTCATTTGTTTGTTTGCGATAGAATATCTGGAGTGCGCCGCCTGTTACTTCGAATCGCTAGGTTCCCGGATCATCAGCAAGGCAAGTAACACTTTTATCATACCTTCTCTACTACCCAGTTTTATTGCATTAGATCAATCCACACACATTGCATGATTAGGATCTAATTAAATTGTGGGATGGGAAGTAGATGAGGTAGTACCTATTACCTGTTTATTATCAAACCTTTGGGAGTTACTTCTACGTTTGCTTATCATGCCATGCTATGCTAGTAGACGTGGATTGGGTGAGTGAAATCCATTGACAGTTGTGAGATTGTTAATTAATGGTTTATCTAAGGTGACAACTTAAACACACATCTGGGTGAATTGAGGCACCTGGGTATTCCAGGACTTGCCTGTTTTCTTTTGGACCGCCACCCAGGCTCAAAGGGATCATAAGACTATTCATACTAGAAACTTCCGTGTGCAGCCACAAGCTATTATGGGCTCTAGCATAGTTGACTAAGTTGTGCGAACTCTTATAGTGGTAGACTAGCAGATGTAGGGGATGTAGGTGGTACGGTCTACCCGATTATAAGGTGCTAGCGCTTCTGAAAGACTATGTCTCGGTCATCCGTCTTCTCAAACACTATGTAGTGCGATAAACCAAACGGAGGCGATCGAGTCTTGTGGGGAAAAGTGCGCAAACCTCTGCAGAGTGTAACAAACTAATCATGATTAGCCGTGTCCCCGGTTATGGACATCTTGAGTATCTAGTACTTGGATTATCATGTGAATCTCAACATGTTACTCTAAATTAATTTTGTTGGGTTATGTTTAATGATGATGCTTAATTGGGATTGAGAATGCTGTCAACCATTCTCAATGTTTAACAACTACCATGATAGTTAAATAAATTTTATTTCTTTGAAGTAGGGAAAAATTGGCTTTATGCAAAAGCTGTAACCATAGAGCTTTCCACCGGCCAAATATGCATATAGTATAGCTGTTTCATTCCATTACTCTCTATGTGTTACCTTGCCAGCATATTCCATGTGCTGACCCGTTTTTGGGCTGCAACGTTAATGTTGCAGACTTTTTAGACGATGATTAAGGAGTTTTAGGTCGTGGTTCTATACTCAGTGATGCCGTTGGAGTTGATGGACTCACTTATCTTCCAAGCCTTCCGCTGTTATCATTATTAGATGGCCTTAAGCCATATTTATTGTAATAAGTTCTCTTTTGAGACACTCGATGTAATAAGTGTGTGATTGCTACTCTGCTATAAATCCTCCGAGTACTGTGTGGTGTCAGCATTACTGATCCAGGGGATGACACCGGAGCATAGAGATTAGACTATTTGAGGTCTGGTCGCTACAAAGTGGTCCTCTCATGGGTCCCATCCATTTCCGGTGATAAGCAAAAATCATCCATTGTGTTGTCTTCGACAAGGTAGTCCACATCATCCATTCTAGTGCGAGTATGTTCTTTCGAACTCCTTCAAAAGATCGATTGTGATTGCCTTAGGCTGGTATAAAGAGTTTCAATGATCTATGGGTCAAAAGTAATTCTTTTTGCCACTTAAGGGAATAGCTCTACGAGTCACCTTCACTAAGGTGCCTCGTTATGGTATTATGGGCAACATAACTTCTCCCTACTTTGAAACCCCCTCAACATCTATTTAGGCGTGGAATTTTTGCCCACCAAATCAAACCCTGTCGTTGTTCTTCCATCCCTCTCGATGTGTTTTGTGTCTCAACTCGAGATGTTTCAACATCTTATTCCGTGAGTTGATATTGTTTAGCTCGATCTTCGAGAAGATCAATCCTAGTTGAGTTTATTTCCGTCGTCATCGCGTGGATGAAGATCTCAAAAGCGAGGATGTCAAGATCGACATGATGCAATGAATCAACATCTTCAAGAAGGGCAATCAGACCGTGAAGATTCTTTATTGGTGTTCCCTCTATCTTCTTACCTCACGTCTTGAATCTCGGGACGAGATTCTTGTTTAGTGGGGGTGAGTTGTCACAGCCCTAGAATTTGCTTGTAGCTAATTACCTGAGTGAGCATCATGCATCATGTCTAAATTCTGAAAGTTGAATTGAGGTTAGTTGAAACCCTCATAAACCACTTCAAAAATAATCAACATTAAAATCTTTTCAAAGAAGTCCAAGAAAATGTTCCTCTTAGTCTCTAAAAATATTGGCAAGAGGTAAAACTTAAAACAATATTTTTGGAATCTCAGAGATATTTATTTTGAGCCTTTGAATTAAATAAATAACTATTTGCATTGGATATATATTTATTAATTCATATATGTCCAATAATTCTGATCTTTGGTGCAGGGCTTTGGAATAATCCAACTAGTCCCTACAAGAATTATCGGAAGCAACAAAAATGATTTAGTGTCTAAAACTAAATCAAAACAAATTACAGAAAATGCAAAACAGAAGAAAAATAGAGAGAGAGATAGTACCTGGGCTTACCTGGCGGCCCAAGTGGTCGGCCCAGCCCACCATCGCAACCTCCCTGTCGTCTTCCTCCCCGGACAGAAGGACGAGCGCGTGCTCGCCGCGCGCTGGCCACGCGCCTTGCCAGCTCCTGCTTGCCGCTCCCCGTCGACGCCCTGGCCTTCTATGGAGACGCCATGCAAGCCTCGACCTCTCTCGCACTCTCCCTCGCCCTCGTCCCCTTCTCTGTCTCTTTCTCACGCGCACGGCCGAAGGCCACCGTCGCCGCCGACAAGCACCACCGCGGCCACCGCCTCTCCCTCGCTTCTCTGACCGGCCCAGAGGCTCCGCCTCGACCCCCTCTTTCTTCCACCCCGAGCCACGCCACCGCGGGAGCCCCACATCACCGCCACGAGTTGTCTTCCCCGAGCACGGCCATCGGACTCCATCGACGGATTCGCCGTCGCCAAGCCGTCCCCGAGCAAGCCGAGCCCCTCTTCATGATCGCTATGAGCTCCGCCACCGTTTCCCCCTCTTCCCCGCTCCGTTTGATCGCCATAGCCGTCGCCCCCTTAATGACCGAAGCACGCCGCCGCACGAGCTCGTGGCCGATGAGGCTCCGGTGGCCAATCGGTCTCGTTCTTATGCCCGTTAGCTTTGTAAGAGCCCGTAGAAACCTTAGGTGCTACCCATTGACCCTCCCGTGCACAATGCCGTCATTTTCATCGGCGCCCGAACTCCGGCCACCGCCACGAGCTCCGTTTCGGCAATCTCCGGCCACCCCAAGCCCGGCTACTGCCACCAGTCGACGCGCTGCAACGCCAGCTACCCGTAGAGACCAACCGCGGCCTGTACGCGAAAGCCGAGCAACTCCGGCGAGTTGCCGCCACGGTTTTGGTCGCCGCCGGCTGAATTACGGTGACTCCGACGTGGCACATCATTAGCAGCTAACCCCACTAGTTAACCCCACCCTCTAGACAATGACATTGGGCCCTGTTGCCCCATTAAGCCGCTGTTTAGTTTTAAGCTAGTTTAATTAACAAAACTAGCGGACCCACGTGTGAGGGTTGACTGGCTGACGTGGCAGTTGACTAGGGCCACCTGTCAGCGACACTAACTGGCCCTGAGTCCCTGACCAGTGGGCCCCATTGGTCAGGTTTGACTTGGACCGGCCCCGTTGACCTGGTGATGTCACAGTGACGCTATGCTGACGCAATAAGTATTTTCTGGATTTATTTTTATATAGGAAATTCTAGAAAATGTTGCAAACTTCAAAAATTCATAGAAATTAATCTATAACTCCAAATGCAAAGATTTATGTATGAAAAATGATCAGAAAAATCCAATCTATCCATCTGTACTGGTTTCATGCATGTTTAAACAAGTTAACTTGCTATTTAGTGCAAAAACATGATAAGCACTATTTAAGATCACAAATGAGTTTGAATTTCGAATCTTTGGTTCAAAATAGCTCAAACCCATCTGGTTGTAGTTGCATTAGCCCAACACACTCATTTTACCATGTCATGATCATGCATCATATTGTGCATTGCATTGATTGTGTTTCTTTCTCTGTTGCCGGTTTTTGTCCCCTCTTGATAGACGTGGTTTCGACGATGAGTTCGATGACACCGATGAAGAGCTATAATATCTTCAGAAGTGCCAGGCAAGCACAACCCCCTTGTTCATTCCGATACAAGCCCACTCTCTCGCTCCTGCTCTCTTTTACCGCATTAGGACAACAACGATTCATCTGTTACTTGTTGTGGTAGTTGAACCCCTTATCCTCTGCATGACCTGTCATTGCCACAGTAAATAGATGAAACCCACTAGCATGAGTAGGAGTTGTTTGAGCCTTGATGTGCCTACTCATTCATGCTTGATTGTCATGCCTGCTATTGCATAGAGTTGTGTCGGGTCTGATTCATCGGGAATGAATTGGAACGGTGATGAACATGTCGTACCGTGTGTGAGCTAAGTGTGTGAACATGATTTGGTAAAGGTAGCGGTGAGAGGCCATGTAGGAGTACATGGTGGGTTGTCTCATTGAAACCGTTCTTAGGAACTGAGTTCTGTGTCTGTGATCCATGAACAGCTACTACCGCTCATGGATCCTTAATTGACCCTCTCGGCTTCTTAATCACCCTAATACTCTATCCAGGAGTTGCAACTAGTTACTGGTGTTTGTAGGTTATGTGTTGGCGGCCGTGCGTAGCGCTGACCCTAGGGGTGGGCTATGATGCGGTAGATACACTGTGGCACGGTGTACCGGGCACCCGTTTGGTGTCTCGGGAACCCTGTTCACATCGTTCGGGGCCGTATGTGGAAAACTCGGCCGGACTCCCTGCGGATGGAACCTGGATAGGCGATAAACCTGGACTAGGGACTTGAGTGTTTAGGTAGGCCGTGGTCGACACCCTCATTGGGCTTCCGCTTGAAGGTTGCTGAGTACATGTCGTGTAAACGACGGTAAGTGGTGGGAGCGTGTGTGAAGAAGTACACCCCTGTAGGGTTATCATTATCTATTCAAATAGCCGGATTCCTCGGATATGGAAACTTGGACCCCTTGCATAGTTCATAGACAAGTGAAAGTGGATACTCTAAAATGCAGAAGATAAGCGTGAGTGCTATGGATGGCGTTCTCGTAGGGAGACGGGAGCAGATCCATAGTGGTGTATTGATATGGTGAATATGTGGACTCGTGTGCGCCACCTCAAAGAGTTGCTTGCTGTCGTAGTTCAGGTTAGCCACTGAGTCAAAGCTGGCTTGCTATAGTTAAACTCCACTACCCCTTTGTTGATACCAATGCATATGTAGTTAGTTCTGATGTAAGTCTTGCTGGGTACATTTGTACTCACGTTTGCCTATTTTATGTTTTGCAGAGAGACATCAGTCTCACTAGTAGTTCCGTGTGGACTTCGACGTTTAGCTCGTTACCTCAGCTATGATCTTGTGCCCTCGGCAGGATCTGGTAGATAGTCAGGCTTCTTAGCCTTTTTTTCATTTGTAGATGTCTGTACTCAGACATGTTAAGCTTCCGCATGTGCTTTGCTTTGTATGCTATGATTGTTGGGTCATGAGACCCATGTTTGTAATATCTCGCTCCTCGGAGCCTAATGAATAAATATTTCAGTCATAGAGTTATGTTGTGATGCCATGTTGTATTTACACATATCGAGCATATTGTATGTATGATTGAAATGCTTGGTATGTGTGGGATCCGACAATCTAGTTGTTTATCCTTGGCAGCCTCTCTTATGGGGAAATGTAGTCTAGTGCTTCCATGAGCCATAGTAGTCCGCTATAGCCCGGTTCACCGGAGTCCTGCTAGCCCAGCACTACTGCTCAGGAGACTTGACTGGCCGACATGTGTTTCACTTCGTTCCTATGTCTGTCCCTTCGGGGAAATGTCACGCGGTGACATCCGGAGTCCTGCCTAGCCTGCTACAGCCCGGGTCCCTCGGAGTCCTGTTAGCCCAGTGCTACTGCCCGTATTCACACGCTGCTGACCGACATGCTCGATGTGATTCATGTATGCCTGTCCCCATAGGTTGGTGCCACTTTGGGTTCACGGCTAGCCATGTCGGCCCGGGTTCTCTGTCATATGGATGCTAGCGACACTATCATATACGTGAGCCAAAAGGCGCAAACGGCCCCGGGCCATGGTAAGGCGACACCCGTAGGAATACCGTGCGTGAGGCCGCAAAGTGATATGAGGTGTTACTGGCTAGATCGATGTGACTTGGAATCGGGGTTCTGACAGCCGCTCTACTTGGAACTGCACCAACTAACAGCTCTAGCATTCAATATAAATATGTATCCGGTTTGTGACTTAGAGTCATCCGGATCAGTATCAAAGCTAGCATCAACGTAACCATTTACGATGAGCTCTTTGTTACCTCCATAAACGAGAAACATATCCTTGGTCCTTTTCAGGTACTTCAAGATGTTCTTGACTTTTGTCCGGTGATCCACTCCTGGATTACTTTGGTACTCCGTGCCAAACTTATGGCAAGGCACACGTCAGGTCTGGTACACAGCATAGCATACATGATAGAACCTATGGCTGAGGCATAGGGAATGACTTCCATTTTCTCTCTATCTTCTGCAGTGGTCAGGCTTTGAGTCTGACTCAATTTCACACCTTGTAACACAGGTAAGAACCATTTCTACGACTGATCCATTTTGAACTTCTTCTAAACTTTGTCAAGGTATGTGCTTTGTGAAAGTCCTATTAAGCGTCTCGATCTAGCCCTATAGATCTTGATGCCCAATATATAAGAAGCTTCACCGAGGGCTTTCATTGAAAAATTCTTATTCAAGTATCCTTTTTGAAGGAAATATGCCCTAGAGGCAATAATAAAGTTACTATTTATTTCCTTATATCATGATAAATGTTTATTATTCATGCTAGAATTGTATTAACCAGGAACTTAGTACATGTGTGAATACATAGACAAACAGAGTGTCACTAGTTTGCCTCTACTTGACTAGCTCGTTGAAACAATGATGGTTATGTTTCCTAACCATAGACATGAGTTGCCATTTGATTAACGGGATCACATCATTAGAGAATGATGTGATTGACTTGACCCATCTATTAGCTTAGCACGATGATCGTTAGTTTGTTGATATTGCTTTCTCCATAACTTATACATATTCCTATGACTATGAGATCATGCAACTCCCGAATACCGGAGGAACACTTTGTGTGCTACCAAACTTCACAACATAACTGGGTGATTATAATGGTGCTCTACAGGTGTCTCTGATGGTGTTTTTTGAGTTGGCATTGATCGAGATTAGGATTTTTCACTCTGATTGTCAGAGTGGTATCTCTAGGCCCTCTCGGTAATTCACATCAATATAAGCCTTGCAAGCAATGTAGCTAATGAGTTGGTTATGGGATGTAGCATTACAGAACGGGTAAAGAGACTTGCCGGTAACGAGATTGAACTAGGTATTGAGATACCGATGATCGAATCTCGGGCAAGTAACATACCAATGCCAAAGGGAACAACGTATATCGTTATGCGGTTTGACCGATAAATATCTTAGTAGAATATGTGGGAGCCAATATGAACATCCAGGTTCTGCTATTGGTTATTGACCGGAAGTGAGTCTCGGTCATGTCTACACAGTTCTCGAACCCGTAGGGTCCGCACGCTTAACGTTCGGCGCCGGTATTATGAGTTTATGTGTTTTGATGAACCGAAGGTTGTTTGGAGTCCCGGATGTGATCACAGGCATGACAAGGAGTCTCGAAATGGTCGAGACATAAAGATCGATATATTGGATGACTATGTTTGGACATCGGAATGGTTCCGAGTGAGTTCGGACATTAACCGGCGTACCGGGGGGTTACCGGAACCCCCCGGGGAGTATATGGGCCCTATTGGACTAGGGGGAGGGGCAGCACCCACTCCTTCCTTGTCTACTCTCTTCCCTTTCCTACTCTCCTACTCCTACTACATGGAAAGGGTGAATCCTACTCCCGATGGGAGTAGGACTCCCTAGGGCACGCCATAGTAGAGGGTCGGCCCTCCCCCTCCTCCACTCCTTTATATACGGGAGGGGGGCACTGATACGTCTCCCTCGTATCTACTTTTCCAAACACTTTTGCCCTTGTTTTGGACTCTAACTTGCATGATTTGAATGGAACTAACCCGGACTGACACTGTTTTCAGCAGAATTGCCATGGTGTTATTTATGTGCAGAAACAAAAGTTCTCGGAAGGATCTGAAACTTCACGGAACGTCTTTTTCGAAATAATAAAAAATCCTTGCAAAATATGAAGACCAGGGGGCCCACACCCTAGCCACGAGGGTGGGGGCGCGCCTGCCCCCTGGGTGCGCCCCCTACCTCGTGGGCCCCCTGGAGCTTCTCCGACCTCAACCCAACTCTATATATTTGCTTTCGGGGAGAAAAAATCAGAGAGAAGGATTCATCGCGTTTTACGATATGGAGCCGCTGCCAAGCCCTGAAACCTCTCGGGAGGGCTGATCTAGAGTCCTTTCGGGGATCCGGAGAGGGGAATCCGGAGAGGGGCGTGTTAGAACTGCTGTTGTTAACCATCGTGCTGCTTCCTCTATTTCTGCGCTGTGTTCCCGCGCCGTGCACCCATGTGCGGGAATTATTTTAGCTCGGTGGGGCTTGACGCGGTCCTCACCTCCCGAGGCCGTGGCCTCGCCGTGCACTTTGTGCCCTGCAAGGATCAGTAGGAGGGGTAACTTTCGGTCTTGGTTGTGGGGGCGATCGGCTCAGGTCCTGCGCTCGTGTCGCGATGCCCGTGAGGCACGGACTGGGAGGGGTGCTCCCGCAGAGGACTCGGACAGGAAAGCTCCAGACGATCGGGGTAGAAAAACACTCGCGAGGGCGCCCGCGAACCTCCCTCGCGAGACTTGTGCGAGAGAAAACGAGGCAAGCGAGTGAAAAAGATAAAGAGTCACAAGGCAGGAACATCAACAGCTTCAATAAAACTTCAAACGGGAATAAAGAAGCCAACTGCAGAAAGCAAATGGAAAAGCCGCGTCCGGCACCTATCCTAGTCTTCGACGTCTTCTCACCAGCGCGGAGCTAAGTGCTGCCACTGGGCATGGGCGGGAGCCCCCGAGGGCCGTGGGCGGCACTCCGAAGACTCCGGGGCATGTACAACCCCACTCATTATTACATGAGAGTGTCATGGGTGGCGAGCTTCACAGGCATTGGCCTTCTTCACAGGCACCGGGCCTTTCCGGAAATGCGGCAGCTTCACAGGCATTGGCCTTCTTCACACGCACCGGGCCTTTTCCCAAAACACGGCAACTTCACAGGCATTTGCCTTCTTCATAGGCACCGGGCCTTTCCCAAAACACAGCAGCTTCACAGGCATTTGCCTTCTTCACAGGCACCGGGCCTTTCCCAAAACATGGCAGCTTCACAGGCATTTGCCTTCTTCACATGCATCGGGCCTTTCCTAGGTGCTAGGCCTCGCTCAGGGATAGAACCTCTGGAGATGTTGAATGTTCCATGCGTTCTGGATGGGTACCCCCTCCATGGTCTCCAAGCGCGCGGAGCCAGGCCTGGAGACATGAACAACCTTGAATGGGCCCTCCCACATGGGAGAGAGCTTGTGCAGCCCCTCCCTGGAGAGAACTCGTCTGAGTACGAGATCCCCTACCTCAAGAGTTCCGGGCCGGATGTTGCAGCAGTGGTATCGTCGCAGCGCCTGTTGATACCTTGCCGCTCGCAGCGCGGCTTCTCGGTGGCGTTCCTCCCCCAGCACGAGATCCATCCCCCGCATGGCGTCCTGTTGCGTCTCGTCAAACGCCAGGACCCGTGCGGAGCGACGTCTGACCTCGTGAGGGAGAACAACCTCTGCTCCGTAGACGAGGAAGAATGGGGTCTCACCAGTCGGCTTGGTCGCAGTTGTGCGGATTGACCACATCATGGACTGGAGCTCGTCATACCAGCCCCTGCCACAGGCCTCCAGCTTCTTCTTAAAGGTCCTGGCTTTGAGGCCCCTGAGGACTTCCGCGTTGGCTCGCTCGGCCTGGCCCTTGCTCCGGGGGTGTGCTACCGAAGCGTAGCATATCTGCGTTCCAAGGTTAGCATAGTATGTTTTGAAGAGATTACTGGTGAATTACGAACCGTTGTCGGTGATGATGCTGTTGGGCACCCCAAATCGGCTCACGAGGCCCTTGATGAACTTGACCGCAGAGCCTACCGGGATTGTGCGGACGGCTTCCACCTCAGCCCACTTGGTGAACTTGTCCACAGCGACGTAGAGGTAGCGATAGCCCTCTGGCGCCCAAGGAAACGGGCCCAGAATTTCCAGCCCCCAAACTGCGAACGGCCATGAGAGGGGTATAGTCTGTAGACCCCCCGCAGGCTGATGGATCTGCTTAGCGTGAAACTGGCAGGCCTCACAAGCCTTCACCAGCTCAACGGCGTCGATGAGCGCTGTGGGCTAGTAGAATCCACTACGGAACGCCTTGCCGACGAGGGTTCGTGACGATGAGTGGTGCCCGCAGTCTCCGCCGTGTATGTCTAGCAGTAGCTCCTTCCCTTGCTCTCGGGAGATGCAACGTAGGGACACGTCATTTGGTCGTTTCCTGTAGAGCTCTCCATCCTTGATGCAATAAGTTGTGGCCTGCCGCGCCACACGCTTCGCTTCCTCCTCGTTCTCCGGCAGAGTCCCTTGCATCAGGTAGTTCTTGAGCTCTAGGATTCAACACCCTTCCTAAGGCTCTAACGCCAGGAGCAGGCGTGCCCCTGAGGCCGGGCCGTAGACCAGGGCTCCCGAGGCAGGCGGCTGAGGGAGCTCCTCCCTTGGGTGCGTCGTGCTTGACAGTGACGGCACCGCCGAAGGTTTGAAGAGCCGCTCCTCGAAGATGACAGGCTCCTGAGGCAGCCGCTGAGATGCCCTCTTGGCAATGTCATCAGCTTCCTGATTGGTGCCCCGAGGCACGTGTTGCAACTCCAGCCCCCAGAACTGTTTCTCCATCTTGCGAACCTCAGCGAGGTAGGCTTCCATGTGCTCATCCTTTGGCTCGTATATCTTGTTAGAGAAGTTGACGAGGAGCTGCGAATCACCCTGGATGATGAGGAGCTTTACCCCTAAGGCAATTGCGGCCTTTAGGCCTGCTATTAGGCCTTCGTACTCCGCTATGTTGTTGGAGACCTTTTCTCTGTGCTGGAAGCAGAGTTGTACGGCGTAGTAGAGTTTGTCCTGGGTAGGGGATACGAGCACTGTGCCAGCTCCCACACCGTGTCAGGAGAACGCCCCATCGAAGTACATGACCCAGCCGTCCGGTGCTTCACTTCCCGAGGAAAGTGATTGGTCTTCGCCTGCCTCGAGACCCGGCGCCTCTGCCCATTCTGCCACAAAATCCGCAAGTCGGCTCCCTTGATGACTCCGGTCGTACTGAATTCTAGCTGAAATGCCTAAGCGACCCTCCCAGCCGAGTTGGGGCTCCTGAGTACTCTTTCCAAGGGGTATGCTGAGACGACTTTGATGGGATGGCCTTGGAAGTAGTGGCGCAGCTTGCGTGAGGCCACTAGTAGCGCGAGGAGGAGTTTTTGAGGCATGGGGTACCGTGCCCTTGCGTCCCGTAGCACCGTGCTGATGAAGTACACGGGATGCTCGAGGAGGTTGAGGGTGCTGGCGCAGCTTGCATCCTCCAGAGGTTGATGCATCTCTTGAGACGACGGAGCCCCCAGTGCTTGGTCGCCTGAAGAGGCCTCTCCTGCTTCGTGTGCGTTCTCCTGCTGCGGCTGTTCCTTTTTGGCTGTGGTTGCGTCCTTTGCAAGGCCCTCCCGGCTCTACTTTGCTTCAGTTCGGCCGGTCAATGCGGCCTTGGCACAACGCGCCTCCCTGACCGCCACCAGGGCTGCGCTAGCAGAGTAGGGGGTGGCTGCAAGGTAGAGCACTAGGGGCTCCCGAGGACACGGAGCTACCATCACTGGTGGGCTGGTAAGGTACCTCTTGAGGTCTTGGAATGCCTTCTCAACCTCTTCAGTCCATTCGAAGGGGCCCTTTTTCTTCATTAGCTTGAAGAAGGGCAACGCTCGTTCCCCAAGCTTGGAGATGAAGCGCCCCAGTGCAGTTACGCGCCCGGTGAGCTTCTGCATTTCTCTGAGGGCCCTTGGCGGGCTCATGTCTTCGACTGCCTTGACTTTCTCTGGGTTGGCCTCGATGCCCCTGTGGGACACGAGGAAACCTAGGAGCTTGCCCGAGGGGACTCCAAACACGCACTTCTCCGGGTTGAGACGTAGGTCCACTTCGTTGAGGCTCGCAAAGGTTTCTTCCAGGTCCTATATCAGGGATCTTGCCTCACGAGACTTCACCACAATGTCATCGACGTAAGCTTCAGCGTTCCTCCCGAGCTGCCGGCCTAAGGCGATGTGCATCAGTTGCTGAAAGGTCGCGCCTGCGTTGCGCAACCCAAATGGCATGCACGTATAGCAGTACACTCCACACGGGGTCAGGAAAGCCGTCTTCTCCACGTCTTCTACCGCCATCTTGATCTGGTGTTAGCCCGAGAAGGCATCTAGGAAACTCAATAGGTCAAACTCTGCGGTGGAGTCGACTATCTGGTCAATGCGGGGGACCGGAAATGGATCCTGCGGGCAGGCCTTGTCGAGGTTGGTGAAGTTGACACACATGCGCTCCTTTCCTCCCTTTTTTGGCACAACGACCGGATTAGCCAGCCAATCAGGGTAGCGGACCTCGCGGATAACTCCTGCTGCCTCTAGCTTCCAGGTCTCTTGAACGATGAAAGCCTGTTTCTTAGTGGACTGCCGCCTCGCCTTCTGCTTCACGGGGCGCACATTGGGGCACACATTGAGGTGATGCTCAATCACTTTCCTTGGGACCCCCGCCAACTGATCAGGTTCCCACACGAACACCTTCTTGTTCGCACGCAGGAACCTCACTAGGGCCTCCTCCTGCTCGGGCTCGAGGTTGGCCCCTATGGTGAAGGTGGCGCCAGTGGACCCGTCCTCGTTGACTGGTACCTGCTTGGTTTATGACGTGTCTTGGGTGAATAGCTGCTTCTTTTTAGCCGGTGCAGCCCCCTTGGGCTCAAGGGCGTCAGTGCTAGTGGGCTGTGCCACCGCGGCCGCCCTGAAAACAAGCTGGAGCACCTGCAGCGCATCCCTTGTGTCTCCTGACACGGTGAGGACGCCACTGCTCCCAGGCATCTTCATGAGGTTGTACGCCGGGTGAGTTGCTGCCATGAACCGAGCCAAGGCCGGATAGCCGAGGATGGCATTGTAGGGGAGGCCAATGGGGGCGATGTCGAAGTCGATCAGCTCCGTGCGAAAGTTGTCGCAGGTGCCGAAGGTCACTGGGAGGCGGATCTGTCCCAAGGAGGCGGTGGAACCGGCTCCGACGCCCGAGAAAGGCCTGCTGGGTTGGAGCCGCTCCAGCGGCACGTGGAGGAGGCTGAAGGCCTCCACCGAGAGCATGTTGAGGCCGGCACCACAGTCGATGAGGTTCCTG
>NC_057812.1:629234941-629239829 GCF_018294505.1 Triticum aestivum | reverse complement strand
ACTTGACGTGATGGTTCGAGGGTGGTGCCTGGGAGCCACCCAGGAGAGTTGCGACGACGGGCGGCGCTGGGGCGGCGAAACGGGCGAGGAAGAGGTCACGCAGCTCCTCCCAGGAGGTGACAGAAGCCGTCGGCAGGTGGAGGAGCCACGCACGCGGGACACCGGTGAGGGCCATGGGTAACCAGTTGGCCATCACCCGGTCGTCGCCCTGGCTCTGAGGACGGCCTCCTCGTACGCCAGCAGGAAAATCATCGGGTCTGTTGCGCCGTTGTAGCGCAGCAGCATCCCGGGCTTGAACTTGTGCGGCCACTGCACCTGTCGCAAGGTGGGGGCAAGGCCCGGAGCCTCCCGGCCCCAGTGCCGGCATCCGTTGCTGGAGTGGGCGGCACGTTGTCCGCCATGAGGGCGGGATACGATGCTGGGGGAGAGCGGGTGGTCAGGAGGGAGAACTCCGGCGCACCCCCTACCTGGAGCGCCAAATGTCGGATTTTGGGTTCCGGCGGACCCTTGAGGTTCGAACACTAGGGTGCGCGCAGAGATCTCTCCCCTACCGATCTACGTCCAATCTCCTCGCGTGATCTAAGCTGGAAACAACAAACAACACAAGGGACACGAGGTTTATACTGGTTGGGGCCACCGTTGTGGTGTAATACCCTACTCAAGTGTGTGGTGTGGTGGATTGCCTCAGGGGCTGATGATGAACAGTACAAGGGAAGAACAGCCTCGCGAGAGGTGTTCTTGAGCTGGTGCGATGAACTGCTTGGGTGAGTTCAGTCGCCTCTCTCTCTCTCTCTGCTAGGGCTCTATCAGATCTCTAGATGTCCCCCTACTCTGTGGTGGCTAGCTCTATTTATAGAGGCCCTGGGCCTCTCCCCAAATAATGAGCGGGAAGGGCACCAACAATTGGCCGTTTTGAAGGGGAACATCTATTACAAGTTATCCTAACCAAAGGTGGTCTTCGGCTGCCAAAAGCACTTATGGTGACGCCGTCTTGGGCTCCACGGTGACCTTCGTCCTGCTGCTCTGTTGGTCTTGGTCTCGTTGCACTTGAATGGTAACCTTTGTCCGATACCTTGGCCTGTGCTTGCCCCCTTTGCACCAAACGGGAAACAAGGACACTGCAGAGGCAGGCACCCGCCTGACGCCCGCCTGGTCTCGATCGTCATGGCTTGTGTCATGGGCTCCTCGCGAGGTGCCCCTGCCTTGATCTCTCTGCCTCCTCGCGAGCCTTCCTGATGAGGCTGCCTCTGAGGAAGTTTTCGGTCGTCCGCCCCGTGAGGCTTGGCCCCTCGCGAGGGTCTTGAGCTTGAGCTGATGAAGATGGGCCATGCTGGGCCCCCACTTGAGCCACGCCGCAGGCCGCAGGCAAGCAAGTCTGGGGACCCTCGTTCCCAGAACGTCGACAGGGTTTGATCCCTAGTATCCACTATTTTCTGAGATTGATGTTGCTATGACTTTGCTATGCTTAATGCTTGTCACTAGGGCCCGAGTGCCATGATTTCATATCTGAACCTATTATGTTTTCATCAATATATGAGAGTTCTTGATCCTATCTTGCAAGTCTATAGTCACCTACTATGTGTTATGATCCGGCAACCCCGAAGTGACAATAATCGGGACCACTCCCGGTGATGACCATAGTCTGAGGAGTTCATGTATTCACTATGTGTTAATGCTTTGGTCTGGTACTCTATTAAAAGGAGGCCTTAATATCCCTTAGTTTCCGCTAGGACCCCGCTGCCATTGGTGGGTAGGACAAAAGATGTCATGCAAGTTCTTTTCCATAAGCACGTATGACTATATTCGGAATACATGCCTACATTACATTGATGAATTGGAGCTAGTTCTGTGTCACCCTAGGTTATGACTGTTACATGACGAACTGCATCCGGCATAATTCTCTATCACCGATCCATTGCCTACGAGCTTTCCATATATTGTTCTTCGCTTATTTACTTTTCCATTGCTATTTCTATCATCACTACAAAATACGAAAAACACTACTTTTGTTACCGTTACCTTTTGCTATCGTTACCACTACTATCATATTACTTTGGTACTAAATACTTTGCTGCAAATATTAAGTTTCCAGGTGTGGTTGAATTGATAAGTCAGCTGCTAATACTTGAGAATATTCTTTGGCTCCCCTTGTGTCGATGATAAGCCAAATTATCGAGGGGCAAGGATGGTATTTCTCATCATGAATTCGATCCATATCCTGGAAGACCTCAGAATATTGATGATGATCACTACACATTTGTCGAGAGGTTTCAAGAAGATGTAACCGACCGGCGATGACATCAAGTCAACGGAATGATGAAGCGAAAAGTTATTGAAACCATAGGTACGACACAAACTTGAAATCAAGCTTGTTGTTCAAGGACAATTAATATGACGTGGAAGATCGACGTAAGATTAGCAAACCATCGAAATTTTTGCTTCGGGAAGAAGGACGAGGTAGCACAGTTAAAATCGGCACGACAAGGATATAGCCAAGCAGGCTAGGAATGACGTGATCGAGTTCAAACTCATAAGTAATGAAGGTTACCAAGAGCTGATTAATCACGGTGAGGACTTGAGTCAGTTATTGGTGTCTTTGAGTGTTTAAAAAAAACTCAGAGCCCGTGAAAAATTGGAATCAATGAGAATGTGGCACTTGATGAATAACTCATAAGAAGTTATGCAGTTCCATGATAATCTCGAGATACCACGGGGGTAATACTCGACGACAGATCAAAGTAGAGGTTGGACTAGGGAAATGCTCTGTAGAAGACAAGTGCTCAAACTTGCACGAGAAATGGAATCAAGGAGAAACATGGTCGGAACCACGTCTACAGATACAAGATGAACTTATAACAAGGGGATAATTATTTTAAGAGAAGCTTCCATGATAAGGTATACATCGGGTCCGTGGGCATGAACACAGGGTTCAAGGTCGACTACCACTTGTTCAACATATAACCTTTCATTCACCTCTCATATTTCGAAAATGACATTAGTTGTTCAAATTTTTACCTGGTGCAATACCAGATAAGTATGACCCGTGAAATCTTTCGGGTTCACACGGATTAGCGAAGGCATAGGTTCAACCCATCAGGGCATCTTAGGAACATATTCCACAAACTTCGGAGTAAATAATACAAGCTCGAAAGTAGAGCATGGTTCACAAAGCAGAGGATACAATTTACCAAATGCATTATATTCCCATGGAAAGGCTCACAAGGTTATTCAATATGTAGGACACGGTCGGATAAAATCCGACAAAGGGTCTGGTGGTCCACAAGGGATCTGATGTGAGCATCATTACTCAACAAGAGGAAGAAAGAATGCAAGGAGGTCAGATTATAGAAACAACTGACTAACTCAAAGCTCAAATGCAAAGGAATTATGAATTCCAAGACAAGGGATCAGAAGCAATTCTCTGATTAGGGATGGATAAGTTGAATAGCCTTAGGGGTACAATCGATGGTAATTTGGTTGGTCGAGATCCAGCTCATGTTTAAAATGACGTCTGAGCCGGAAGGATAATTTGTAAGGGTCAATTAATGATTGCATGCATTCACAGACAATAATTCATTAGGCTCAAAATGGCAAGGACAAGGGATGTCAACGAGGACTACTAGACATATGGAATTAACCATAATGCAAGCAGGCAAGAATTTCAAGAGGAATTGGCTGCTCGGGATTTTTGGAAGATCGAATGGTATTTAGAAGACCTTGCTAAAACACATGAACAACTAGTAAGGAACAAATCCTCGATGTGTGTGAGGATTAATTTGTAGGTGTATTCAGGTGACAAGGAACTGCAAGGCAGTAGGCACAAGGATTCTTGGAACAACAACGAGTATTTTGGGGTATCTGTAATAACAAGAGCAACTGGGGACTAAGGTAAGAATGGCAAGCGCATGTAGTTATATATAGGGGTTAACGGTGGAAGGGAATTGCAGACGCAATGAGCACAAGATCTCGGGATAACTTCGGAGGGTATCTTCTGAATCTTCTGGTGCAGTAGTTGATCATCTATAATAAGGGGCTCTCCAGAAGGAAGTAATTACGAGAACCTAGAGTTAGAGTTAGCAAAATCTTTTAACCCGAATAGAAGAGAGATCAGAGTCCCGGAGTATAGATGAGGAATAAAAGATCCTAATACCACCCAATGGCGACGTGGGCCCGTAAGGCACACATCCATGTCAGTAAAAGTTTTTGCAATGTCTAGACTCAACTTCGGCCAAGGAGTGTGGAAGGGGGGTTCCTACAGGCAGTTGGCTCTGATACCAACTTGTGACGCCCCCGTTTCAATCATACACTAATCATACACGCAAACGTGTACGATCAAGATCAGTTACTCATGAGAAGATATCACAACACAACTCTACACTACTAGGGAAAAGCCTATACACAGAATTTTACCAGTAGCGCTGTACAAAATCAAGCGCTGCTGCTACTTAGTAGCAGCGCGCGTAAATAAACCGCGCTACTGCTATGACTTTAGCAGTAGCGTGTACTAGCGAAAAGCGCTCCTGCTATGTTTGAACTGGGCGCACATGGCTAGCCCAACCTACCAGTAGCGCGTATAATGGCCCAGCGCTACTGCTAATCTCCTTAGCTGCAGCGTGTATTCCAGAACGCGTTGTAGCTAACGTAGCAGTAGCGCCCTTTCTGGAACGCGCTACTGGTACTTCTGACTTAACCACGCGGTTCATCCTTCCCCACGGCCACTTCATCCCCCAAATCAACTCCACTCTCGCCGCCGCCGTCGCCCCTCGGCCGCCGCGTGCTCTCCCCACGCCGCCCCGACCCCAGATTCAACGCCGGCCCTGCCCCCGACCTCAACGCTGCCCGGGACGCCACCCCCGCCCCCGACCTCAACACCGCCCCGGACGCCGCC
>NC_057812.1:629224335-629234639 GCF_018294505.1 Triticum aestivum | reverse complement strand
AGGCACCCGAGGTGAGCACGCCTGCTCCTCCCTCTCCCCTACCTCTGCCTAGGGTTTCTACCTCCATCAAATTAGTTAGGGTTTCTACCACTTTCCACCCCTATAGGTTCATCAAATTAGAATGTAATTAGGGCAGTAGTTCTTAGGTACTAATTAGTTAGTAAGAACTAGGTACTAATTAGGTACTAGAATATTTTAATTTATAGTAAGTTTATTTTTAGTAAGAACTAGTTGAATTAATAGAACTAGTTAGTAAGAACTTGTTGCTATTTTTTTAGTTAAAGCAATTTTCCCGCATCGACGTGGACGATGCCTATCCCGCATCCTCGTCGTCGAGTCGGCGGAGGACGACACCTACTTGACCAGATGGGCCATGTCCGGGACTGGGCTCCACCGGGGTGGTACCCGGAGGCGCTACCTACCGGGGGGCGCAGGTTGGTGAGGAGCCAGCCTGTCGTTGACCCAAACCTTCTTTGGTGGCGGTCGCGTGGGCTAGTGACGGTCCAGAGGCTCGAGGACTCCGTGGAGGTGGTGCGTCACTGTGTCAATGAGGAGGACGCGCACGTCTGTCGCTACTTGTTTGTGGTGGAGCACAGGTTCTCCAATACCTGGCAGGTTCTCCAGGGATCTCACTAGAGCTATGATCCCGTGATGGTTCCTTCTCTGTGGGTGTCCACCGCCTACGCCGATACCCGTCGTGTGCTAGGGTTTTAGTTGTACTAGTGATGTTATATGTATGACACTATTCGGGATGTATTAGTGATAATATTCGACGATGTACGGACGCATGAGATGATTTACTTTTGCTTATTGAATGCATGATAATTTGAGTCTTATAAGATATTTTGAAATGTATATCTTGTGTTGCTCAATATCCAAGTGGCCGGTCATGTTTGCAGGTTACACCTCCGAGTGGCCTATGTTTTGCCGGAGTGTTGATTCATTTCCGTTCCGGTAAATTTCAGGCGCTCGATATATCCTATTTTAGCAAAGGTCATGCCGGATTTTTCCGTGAATTTTGGCATGACTTTTGCCAGAATATGTAGGAAATATCGAGTGCCCCGGATTTGTGTGTTGAGTATCCTGGTAGTTGTCTTTTATCGATTTTCAATTGATGTTTTAACTATGAACATAGGAAATGTCTCACGACAAAAAGGATTTCGGTATTTGCAAATACTGCAAAGACGAGCGCGGCCTGTGCGAGGGAATCTTCCTAGATGATGATAGGCGCTTCAGCATCAAGTTGGACGAGAACTTCGAAGTGGATACAGTAAGTCACAACGACAAGTCTTTTTTCGTAATTAAGCATGACATGGCGAGCACTATGCAAGACTTATGCATTTGAGCCTGATATGGTTATCACCTTTGATATTCGTCCGGAAGATGATATTGAAGGTAATACCGACATCTGGGTCGATGTGCAGACGCCTCCAGTTACACCAAAATGTAAGTTTCTCAACCATATTTATGTCTTTGATATTGTTTATTCAAAAATAGTTGACAACTAATTTGTATTGTCAGCTTATTTCGGTGCAAGCAAACATGTCCAGTGCTTGGTAGACAGGACCTACTACTGTCCTGGGGCTGAACTAAACTGCGAGGAGCTAATTCATTATGTTTCATGGCTTGAGGATCTTGATACCGTCAAGACAAATTTTCTTCCTGGACTTAGAAATCTTAGTACTGAAAACGTGCGACCAATAGTGCTCGTCATGAACTACGGTCACATCTATTTAGGAAGGATGGTAAGATTTTTACTATTTGTCCTCAGTGCATCTTTTCCATACATTATTTGTGAAGCTAAACTTCATTGCTAAGTATGTGACCATACGATGTTCTTCAACAGGGACTCCCGATGAATGTTGTGCCTTATGGGATCGAGACTAAAGGTACCATGAGTATTATTAGCTTACGGCCAAGATATCCTACATGTTACTTTAGTGCATTCAAGATCAGCGATGAATGCTTAGTAGTGCAAGACTGGACCAGATATGTGATGGGGGAGCGCAGACAAGTACTAGGGGGCATCAAACAGATGTGCTACCCAAAATTAGGAGACAGGTTCATCTGCATGCTCCAACTTGATCAAGGAGGAGAGCTACAAATGTTTTATGTTTTCTTACCTAAGAGAGAGCAGCACGAGTGATTAGCTAGAAATGAGTTTGAGGATGATGATGTGCTACACTATTACTATGATGATAAAATAGCTAGTGTTGGTGGTAATGACTGATGATTATTATTAGCTAGTGTTAGTGGTGATTAAATAAATATTGTTGGTGCTAATGATTATGATAATGATTAAATAGCTTGTGCTGGCGGATTAGATTCAAGTGGAGGCAACATGTGGTGCACATCGAAAGTACTACTAGTCCAAACTAGATCAAGTTTGGATTAGTAGTATACTTTTGACATGCACCACATATTGCCTCCACTTGAACCAAATCCACCTTCATTTGACACACTGTTATGGACATAATGATGTAAACCTCATAACTGGTATTGTACCAATATTTGTACGATGGCGCATAAATACACTAAAAATAAAAAACAATACTAGTAGCGATGGAAAGAAAACACGCTGCCAGTAGTTACATTAGCAGCAGCGTGGGAGTGAACAAGCGCTGCAGCTATTTGTCCTAGCAGTAGCGCGTGCGGCACGCGTTACTGCTAAGCAATAGCTGTAGCGCCTTATTAGTAGCGCGCCTACCCGCGCTACTAGTGAGCACAAAACTAGCGCTACTGCTAGGGTTTTCCCTAGTAGTGCTACGAATAAAATAAGTCATACAAGCATCATATTACAAGCCAGGGGCCTCGAGGGCTCGAATACAAGAGCTCGATCATAGATGAGTCAGCAGAAGCAACAATATCTGAGTACATACATAAGTAAACAAGTTTGCCTTAAGAAGGCTAGCACAAACTGGGATACAGATTGAAAGAGGCACATGCCTCCTGCCTGGGATCCTCCTAAACTACTCCTGGTCGTCGTCAACGACCTGCACCTAGTAGTAGGCACCTGCAGTGTAGTAGGAGTCGTCATTGACGACGGCGTCTGGCTCCTGCACTCCATCGTCTGGTCGCAGCAATCGGGCATAGAAAGGGGGAAAGGGGGAGCAAAGCAACCGTGAGTACTCATCCAAAGTACTCGCAAGCAAGGAGCTACACTACATATGTATGCATTGGTATCAAATGAAAGAGGGGTATCATATGTGGACTGAACTGCAGAATGCCGGAATAAGAGGGGGATAGCTAGTCCTATCAAAGTCTATGCTTCTGGCCACCTCCATCTTGCAGCATGTAGAAGAGAGTAGATGGTAAGTTCACTAGGTAGCATCGCATAGCATAATCCTACCCGGCGATCCTCCCCTCGTCGCCCTGTGAGAGAGCGATCACCGGTTGTATCTGGCACTTGGAAGGATGTGTTTTATTAAGTATCCGGTTCTAGTTGTCATAAGGTCAAGGTACAACTTCAAGTCGTCCTGTTACCGAAGATCACGGCTATTCAAATAGATTAACTTCCCTGCAAGGGTGCACCACATTTCCCCAACACGCTCGATCCCTTTTGTCCGGACACACTTTCCTGGGTCATGCCCGGACTCGGAAGATCAACACGTCGCAACCCTACCTAGGCATAACAGAGAGGTCAGCACGCCGGTCTAAATCCTATGGCGTAGGGGTCTGGGCCCATCGCCCATTGCACACATGCACATTCCGAACGCGGCCGGCTAGCAGACCTAGCCTCCCTTATACAAGAGCAGGCGTTCCAGTCCAACCCGGCGCGCGCCGCTTAGTCGCTGACGTCATGAAGGCTTCGGCTGATACCACGACGTCGAGTGCCCATAACTGTTCCCGCATAGTTGGTTAGTGCGTATAGGCCAGTGGCCAGACTCAGATCAAATACCAAGATCTTGTTAAGAGTGTTATCTTGAAGTAACCATGGACGCCAACCAAAGCCAGGCCCACCTCTCTCCTAGGTGGTGTCAACCTGCCATTTCGCTCCACCACAGTGTAATAGTCGGGGCCTTCGGGAACTCAGGCCCACCTCTACCGGGATGGAGGCACCTGCCCCTTCAGCCCCCAACATCGAAATCACTCGTGGGTACTCAACGAGCCGGCCCAACTTTAGTCACCACCTGTATAGCATGTATATATGTATAAGTATATACCCGTGATCACCTCCTGAGTGATCATGGCCCGATAGAATAGCATGGCAGACGGATAAGAATGTAGGGCCCCTGATGATAAACTAGCATCCTATACTAAGCATTACGATTGCCAGTAAAGGTAACATCAGTAGTAGCAAGGACAGGCTATGCATCAGAATATGATTGACGGAAAGCAGTAACATGCTACACTACTCTAATGCAAGCAGTAGAGGGAAGAGTAGGTGATATCTGGTGATCAAGGAGGGGGCTTGCCTGGTTGCTCTGGTAAGAGAGAGGGGTCGTCAACACCATAGTCGTACTGGGTAGCAGCAGCGTCGGTCTCGCTGTCTAGCGAGAGAAGAGGGGGAAGAAACAATAAATATTAAGCAAGCAGATGCATAGAGATGCATGACATGACAAGTATCGGTGCTAGGGGTGCCCTAACGCGGTATGAGGTGGTACCGGTGAAGGGGGAAACATCCGGGAAAATATCCCCGGGGTTTCGCGTTTTCGGACAGATGAACCGAAGAGGGAAAGTTGTGTGTTCGCTATGCTAGGGATGCGTGGCAGACGAACGGGCTGCGTATCCGGATTCGTCTCGTCGTTCTGAGCAACTTTCATGTACAAAGTTTTTTCATCCGAGCTACTGTTTATTTTATATTAATTTTAAAAGAGTTAAATCATTTTTAGGATTTATTTAATTATTTTAGTTCAACATTTTCCAGAATAGTGTTTGCTGATGTCATCATGACGTCAGCAGTCAACAGAGGTGTTGACTGGTCAACCTGACATGTGGGCCCCACATGTCATTGATTGTTTTGTTAATTAAAAGTAGTTAATTAGGTTAATTAGTCATTAGGTTAATTAATCATAATTAGTTAATTTAAATAGAATTAATTAAGTTAATTATTTGGTTAATTAATTAATCAATTAATTATTTATTATTATTATTTTAATTACGTTCTAGGGTGGGCCCTGGCTATCATTGGGCCAGGGGCCCTAACGGGTTCGGGTGCACGGGTGCGGTTGCTCGCACCCGAGGCCATGAGAGGCGACGACGAGCGCGCTCGGGGACTCGGTGGCCGGCGCCGCGGCGAAGTGCGGGACGACGTGCTACAAAGGCAACGGCAGGGTGGCGCCAGGGCGTGGGGCGGAGATGGTCGCGTAGGTGCGGGGGCGGCCAGCTGCATCGCCGGTGTCGAGCTAGCGGTGGCCGAAGCGGGCGTGGGTGCGGGCATGCATGGCGGGTGGAGGCAGTTACGGGCGAAGGCTGCTACGGCGTGGGTGGCGGCCACGCGAGCTACGGGCGTGCGGGAGCAGCGGCGGTGGGGCGGCCAACGGCGAGCAGCAACAGCAGCACACGACACGGGGGCAACAGTAGCTGCGGGCGGCGCACGCACGCGACGGCAGGGGCACATGAGTAGCGCAAGCAGGGGGACGGCGTGGCGCGGCAGCAGGAGCCGTGGATGGCCACGGCGAGCGCGGCGCTATGTGTGGAAGGGTGCGGCGATGCGGGGACGTGCGCGCGCGGCTAAGTAGCAGCAGCTAGGCGTAGCACGGGCGAGCGGGCGCGATCGAGGTCGTGGTGGCCGTGAGCACGGCGCGGGCGGTGAGCCGGCGTGGGGCTGCGGGACGTGGTCGGGCGCGGTGAGCGCGGCCCGGACGCGGTGACGGCCGCACGGGACAGAGAGTGAAAGGGAGAGACTTCATGGAGCCAGTAGGGAAAAGGGCAGCGGGGGTCAGGGTGGTGGTCGAGGACGACGGCGACGTGAAGAAGGCAGACCGGTGGGGTTGCGGTGACGACGGACGACGGCGGAGAGGACGGCGGCGTCGGGCGCGTGGAGGTAGTGCCCCCGATCTAGATCTAGATCGGGGAGAGTGGGTGTCGGTGCGGGTTTATGGGTGAGTTAGGGGGTGGCCGGCTGGGCCGGCCTGGCTTTGAGCTGGGCCGTCTGGCCCAATTGGCCAGGGGGCCTTTTTCCTTTTCCTTTTTTGTTAGTTTTGTTTTCTGTTTTTTGTATTTTCCTTTTCTTTTATTTATTTAGTTTTATAAAAATTATCACTAGTGCCTAAATTTGTATTTATAAACAAACTACCGTTAGATTAATTCTTAACCCATAATCAAACATTTTAATATTTTATAAAATCCCATAGGCATTTGTTTAATTGTTTTCACTACTGTTTTGATTATTTTAGAGCCCTTAAACATTTTATCAACGTTTGGTTTCTTCCCCACAATTACCTATGCAATATTTGGATTACTCCAAACATTTTAGTTTTAATATTTGAAAAATTTTATTGTTTGCCTCTATTTTGAATTTGAATTTGAATCGGCTTCGAACTAACGCGAGATTAGCGATAGTAACGGAGGTGACGTGGCGTTATTAGCAGAGGTTACTGTAGCTTGATTTTCCTGGCGTCACATTAGAGTTATGACTAGAGGTGGTAAAATGACTCAGGAACCTTTGTATCCTGAAGGCCACCCTAAGAGAATTGAGAAAGATTCTCACAGAAACAATATAGATGCACCTAGTTCTTCTAAAAGGAAGAAACAAAAAAATGATAGGACTTTGCATGCTTCTAGTGAACCTATTACTGAAACACCTGAGAATCCAAATGATTTTTCTATTTCTGATGCTGAAACACAATGTGACGCCTGGATAATTAGGCTACAGTAATCCCCCGTTAATGATGCCACATCACCTCTGTCACTATAGTATAATCTCGAGTTAGTTCAAAAACCGATTCAAAATTCAAATTCAAAATCAACACAAACAATGAAAGTTTTCAAATATTAAAAGTAAAATGTTCGGAGTGAGCTGAATAATGCATAGGTAATTATGGTGGAGAAACCATACTTTCATATAATGTTTAAATGCTCAAATGGGAATGAAACAACAGCTTAACCAATTTAATAAATGCCTTTTGTTATTATAAAATGTTAAAATATTTTATTTAGGGGTTTAAACTCTAGTGTCAGCGGTATAATTAGCAAAACCGATTTTCATACAACTTTTATGTTTTTTTAAACTTAGATAAGATGGGCTAAAAATAAAACAATAAATGGAAAAATAAATCAAAAGAAATGACTCAACAGAATTAAAACAAAACAAAACAAAGTTTGAAAAGCTCCCCCCTCCACTGGGCCATTCGGCCCAGCTGGCCGGCCCAGTCGCCCCTGGCCTATATGGCCCTCCCCACCCCTGGAACCCTAACCGACCCCCACTCCTCCCACACGATCCCCTCCCCACTCCCTCTCATTTATCCAGCGCCGCCGCGCTCCCTGCGCAGGAGCCCTACCCCCGCCGGTGCGTCCGCCCCGAGGAACCGCCGTCTCCGCCCACAACTACTCCTCCCCGTCCTTGCCCCACCATCCCCGCCCAAGACTTGGCCGGATTCGCGCCTCCACGTCCTTTGGCCCCGATCTCCGCCGCACCAACGAGCAAGTCCGGCCAGCCTCCGCCGCCCCTCCCCGTTCCCAGACGGATCCGGCTGCATCCATGTCGTCCCCGGTGCCAAGTTCATCCTCCTGTGTCGCCTCGCTACCCGAGGAGCAACAAGCCGCCACTTGGGGCTCCGTCCTGAAGCTCGCTCTTGCCGCCTCCCCGACCTTGTCGGGATTCGCGTCACCATCGCCATCTCCGCCCTGACCTCGCTGCCTCAAGCACCACCATGAGCCCGCTGACATCCCCTTCCGGCTCACTGTGAGCCCCGCGCTCTCCTCTTTCCTCTATGCCCCGGCCTCCCCTCCCCTAGCTCGTTCGCCACTGTCACCGGCGCTCGTCGCTGCGCTCGACAACAGTCGTCGCGCTCCCGCTTCGCGCTCCCGCCCTTGGCCGCGTGCCTTGCCGCGCCGAGACGTGCAGCCCCGCGTCCGGGGCGCCTCCCCTGGCCTGCTGGCTCTAGCCGCCGCCCCCCCTTTGCTGCTACCGCCGCGCGTGCCCACACGGGCCGCGTCGCAGTCCCGTCGCACCAAAGCTGCGCCTGCACCCCGCGCGCACCTCGCGAGCCCTCGTCGGCCACGCGCCCGCTCACCCCAGCCGCTTCCCGCCGACTTGCCGCTGCCCTGCGGCGCCGCCCGGGCCTGGCGCCCCTGGGGCTCCATTCACCCGCCCCCTTTGTGCCTGTTTACCCGGCTAGCCCCCCTAGGCCACTTTCGAGTGGGGCCCGCCCCTGTTAAAATGAAAAT
This sequence comes from Triticum aestivum, assembly GCF_018294505.1. Taxonomy (NCBI): domain Eukaryota; kingdom Viridiplantae; phylum Streptophyta; class Magnoliopsida; order Poales; family Poaceae; genus Triticum; species Triticum aestivum. The sequence continues at coordinate 629,226,308 of NC_057812.1, read as the reverse complement.
GAAAATTAAAATGAAAAAGGGATGTTTAAAATTGTTAATTAATTAATTAGACAATTAGTTAATTAACTTAATTAACTTTGATTAATTAGCGTAATGAACATATTTAGTCTAATTGAACCTAGTTAATTAAACAGTGTATGACAAACGGGCCTCGACTGTCAGTTTGACCCAGTCAACGCCCCTGTTGACTGCTGATGTCATGCTGACGTCAACAAGCACTATTCTGGATAATATTGAATTAAAATAATTAAATAAATCCTAATAACAGTTTAAATCTTTTAAAATTAATATAAAATAAACCATAGCTCGGATGGAAAAACTTTGTACATGAAAGTTGCTCAGAACGACGAGACGAATCCGGATACGTAGCCTGTTCGTCCGCCACACATACCTAGCATAGCGAACAAGCAACATTCCCCCTCTGGTTCATCTATCTGAAAACGCGAAACACTGGAGATATTTTCCTGGATGTTTCCCCCCTTCATCGGTATCACCTCAGACCGCGTTAGGGCAACCCTAGCACCGCTACTTGTCATGCCATGCATCGCTATGCATCTGTTTTCTTAATATTCATTGTTTCTTCCCCCTTTTCTCTCGCTAGACACCGATACCGACGCTGCTGCTACCCAGTACGACTACGGTGTTGACGACCCCTCTCTTTTGTCAGAGCAACAAGGCAAGCCCCCCCCCCTTGATCACCAGATATCGCCTATTCTTCTGTACTGCTTGCATTAGAGTAGTGTAGCATGCTACTGCTTTTCGTTAATCCTATTCTATTGCATAGCCTGTCATTGTTGCTAGAACTATTGATACCTTACCTGTAATCCTAAATGCTTAGTATAGGATGCTAGATTATCATCAGTGGCCCTACATTCTTGTTAGTCTGCCATGCTATACTATTGGGCCGTGATCACGTCGGGTGTTGATCACAGGTAGATACTATACTTACATACTATACATGTTGTGACTAAAGTGGGGTCGGCTCGTAGAGTACCCGCAAGTGATTATGATGTGGGGGCTGAAGGGGCAGGTGGTTCCACGCAGGTAGTGGTGGGTCTAGGTTCTCGACGGCCCCGACTGTTACTTTGAGGCGGAGCGACAGGGCAGGCGGAGACCACCTAGGTGAGAGGTGGGCCTGGCCCTGGTCGGCGTTCGCGGTTACTTCAAAATAACACGCTTAACGAGATCTTGGTATTTGATCTAAGTCTGGTCACTGGCCTATATGCACTAACCAACTACGCGGGAACAGTTATGGGCACTCGACGTCGTGGTATCAGCCGAAACCTTCGTGATGTCAGCGACTGAGTTGCGTGCGCCAGGTTGGACCGCGTAATGTAACTTCCTTTGTAATGGAGGTTGCTAGGTCTGATCTTGTAACATCCCAAATTTTCAATTTGGAATGTTATACATTAGATCATCATTGCATATCATAATTTATTTGCTTTTGGCTTTGATCCTAGAAATTCTACGCAACTCAAGGACCCACGGAGAGAGCTGGGGATTTCGTTATTTTCATATTTGAGTTTTCTCAAATTTTGAGAATAGGATCATTTGATTTTAATTATTTTATCATCAATTATTTCTATTACAAAAATATGAGAGAGGGAATAAAATGACTTTCACAAAATAAAGAAATATTGAGGATTTAATAATAAAATCAAATAAGATTTTATTTCGGAGTTTTTCGGTATTTTATTTGAATTTAGGGAAAATGTGTGTTTTTTAAAATTGAATTTAGGCCCCAAATAAATATTCACCTTGTGCGGCTTGATATTAGAAGCCCGGGAAAATTTATTTCGGGATTTTTGGAGTCTGTTTAGTATTTCTTCATTTGTTTTTCTGCGTGGAATAATTAAAAAAACAAAAAAAACGCAACCGACCTACGGGCCGTGTCCGACCTGGACACTAGGCCCGACCGGGCTTTATAAGCCGGGGAGCCCAGCCCGGAGCCTCCCCAAACCCTAGCCCCAGCC